>NW_008751955.1:396008-398093 GCF_000715545.1 Opisthorchis viverrini
CACGAGCTATGGTTCTGAGACAACGATTGTCGAACACCTGAAGATGTCTCAGTTCCGCTGCTCGAATAAGCCAAGTCTCACAGCCATACGACATAACAGCCCGTACTGTAGCTTGATATACGCGTCCCTTCAGATTTAGGGATAAACCAGAGGTACACAAGACGCCACAGTGCGCTAAGGTTTAGTCTCTTTGCGGTGGTTGTACACACACACCAAATCTCCCAAAACAAAACACGACCGTCTATCACTGATAATATTTGTGTGAAATCCCGGTGATTTAATACCGTAGGACGAAGATGGTGGGATTGTCGTGGTGTTGCGTCACCGACAAACAAAGAAAGGGAGTTCAGTGACCATTCACTTATCAGAGTTAATAGCTCTGGAAATTACTCACAAATTACTCAAGGAATTACGTTTGATTGTTCGACCATTTCAGTAACATCAAAAGACCAACTTTCTTTTCGTAAAATCCCTATCGAAATCAGGTCGCGTTCTAGTTGTGGCGCAGAAAACTGCTGATCAGCAGTCAAATCCTTTTCCAAACAGATGATATTCGTTTGGGTTTGCTAGTCTGATCAAGATAACAATAATACATGAAACCTGAGTAGTGACCAATGGTCGGCATGTACTGTGTCCTTGGGAAAGTTACGGAAAGCCCTTGTTGAGGTTCCCCACACGGAACTTTGAGTGACGCGTAGGTTCGACATTCCCGAATATCCAAAGGAAGAATTGTGTTCGAAACGTCAGCGAGTGCACAAGTCTGTCATTGTTTCGTGATTCCGATTGGGATCACACAGAACTCATGAGAAAACAAGCTCAGAAAACGGGCATTAAAGCGCATGAGTAAGTAGGTCAGCTGCACCCATTCACAAACAGACACACAAGTGTCGGACGGAACGGCTTTCCGGCAGGTACAGATGAGCAAAAACAAGTGCCGATCAAGAGTGCATAGACGGAATAAGTAAACAACTGGGAGAGCTATCATGAGATCAATTTAGATTCAATACCCCGGTGATTTATTTGTGATAATCTCCGGCGGGTGTCGCCTCACTTATTAGGTTAAACCTAGCAGAGAATGGTAAAAAAACACCATAAGCGAGATATTCAGCTGGGTTCCAGGTGAGTCTCCCGTCAAAGCCAAAATGATATGAAAATCAGTGTATTTCGCTATGGTCAACGTCGTCTGTGGGATACTGTTCAGCTACAGCCTCTCTCTTGTTGTGTGATATATTTATCCTCATCATCATCATCATCATCATCATCATCATCATCATCATCATCATCATCATCATCCCCATCATCATCATCATCAACATCGTCATCAGCATCACCATCACCATCATCATCATCATCATCATCACCATCATCATCATCATCATCATCTGGGGGAGGTGGAGACGCATTGGAGGCGGGAGCTGATAAATTAGTGCGTAAACTTAGCACTGTAGGTGCACTGTTTTGTGGGGGGTTGGGAAGGGAGCTATGCATTGAAGGCAATAGCTTGGATGCATGAGCGCCATTGAGGGCGCGACTGGGCCATGTCTGACAATGTCTCTAACCGTGGCTCCACTCGGGGTCCCCATCCAGGAAGACGGCAACGACCAGCGAAGCTGAATCTGCCAGTAATGGCTTTCACACTTCGCTGCCAAGTCATTTTTGGACCACCTCTGGCTCTCTTCCACACTTCAGTCTTCTATAAAGCCCACTTCCTGCTCACACTGACTTGCTTGTCTTCTCTTCCTTGAAGATTCACCAGAGTGCGATGATATCACACATGATGGAATGGTGCAAGATGCCAGTAACACAGAAACACGTTCAACGACAATTCTGAACTGCAGTTCTTCCTACGAAACGACGTTTTCAAAGATATAATACCCCGGAAATCATTGCAAAATATCATTCATCTGTAAGACCCTTTAGGTGTGTAGCTGTACGAAAGGAGCAAGAGGGCAGAGTTACTGCATAGTTGCCAAAGCCTAAACAGGAACCGTGGAGATATCGGGTTGGATACGAAACACAAATCATCCGGCCAGAAAGTGTATGCCTTAAACTCTGAGCTATCTCGAGATTTGTTTTCAAGAACGG
>NW_008751955.1:398200-427405 GCF_000715545.1 Opisthorchis viverrini
AGATCTGTTTTCAAGAACGGAGAAACGTCGACCAGATAGAATATTACTCGTCACATATGTACTAACCTCTTATGATGAGAACGGGTTATTACCCCGGAAGGTTTTTCTGTTCGCGTCAGTCATTCCACGTAATGTTGTGTATATCCATTTTTGCCATAAGAAGCTCTAATGCTTCAATCACAACTCGTTGCTGACGTAACTGAAGCGTCTGGACCTCCAAGCATTACCCGGACGGTCTAACTAGGAGGTGATGGCATGGACAACGTGAACATAAGTCCCAAGATTTCCAGCCAAGCACAGAGAAGCAAGATTACATGGAGTCGATCTTGGAATGTGGATAGGAGCAACGATGTCTAGGACTTGTGTATTCTCCTTCATTCTGCTGTAATCTGTTATACACCTACCAGAACCCTTGGAACTCATCCCCAACGTGTATTTGCTGCGCTGGAACCGGCGAAATCGCAATGAAGTAATCACGAAATGAGTTTTTGATGCATCCAACACGGTCACTTGGCCGACATGCTGACTTATTGCTGGCCGAGAACAACGTTGTTTTTCATTCCCAATTCGGAAGTGGAGAGAATATGACATGGCAGAAGGAATTGAAGCACGTTACGAAAAGTTTGGGTGCTGTTGGTGTTGTCCGTCTTCCAGAATAGGGTCCACGTTTTCCCCCTATGCTTGACTGGACGATATGGCGCTTAACCGATGTCACTGGCATTCACGCTGTCAATTCCTATCCAGATCGCGTTCCCGAGTGCATGAAGTGTAGGCACCGCTTCTGTCTATGGAAGGCTAACTCCGGGTCTTCCTTCCTGTCCCAGTTTTTTCCCTTTTCACGATAAGGTTTCAACAAAAAAACTGACACGGTTGTCTGGTAATCAAGCACCAGTGTTCTCTTCTGGTGTAGCTGTCAAGGGTGCAGGTGTTAACTTCAGTAATCAGATCAAGCGAGTGGAATCGTCTTTGTGCAGAATTACAAATTTGTCATATTGATCAATAAACCAGCTGTTGGTGGATCAAACTTGCCTGATGCCGGGGTCTCCTGTGATCAGATTCGCAAGGAACTTCATCGTATCCTTAAAGGATGTAGACAGATTTTCGCAACAAAACCAAGTAATCTAGTTTGTAAAACATACCGATCGTGATGGTCCTCATCTGTTTTGATCCTAAACGGAAAATGTTCTCACTGTGATAGTCATGACGGTAACTAAGATCACATTAAATGACGATTCGTCAAACCGACATCCGAATGACATCGACTGGAACCAGTATCTTCAGGAAATAAGCTAGAACAGTAAATCTTCATATGGCTTCCATCACACCAAAAAATCTCAGCATGTATCTCTGAAATTATGTGACACAAAAATGACATCTGTGGTGTCATATTGCCCAGAATAACAAGTATCCGTCATCTGACACACTGTGGTGAGTGCTTACTGAAAGGAACAGCCAACTAAAAGGCTCTACCGTAAATTTCGCGATATAACAAAGATGTTAAATGAAAATTCAGTGACTTGGATCTCTCGCAGCTTTTTGGGATCTTTTCCAGATAAGCTTCGCCAAAATACTAACCCCCACCACCCAAAAAACATAAGAAGAAATAGGACATGTAATTTGTACTTTTAGTTTTTATTGAAGAGGGTGAAATTGGGGCGTCATTAATAATTTGCATGAAAAGGTATGTTTTTCGGTACCTTTGCCTCCAAACGAACTCACACAAGTAACTGGCCACTAAATATCGGCGTGTGCCGCATTGGTGTTTATTCTGCATCTTGTAGACGTGCCGTAGGGATTCGATGGTTTGTGTGTGAGCTTCAGTCGTTGGATGCACAAAGCTTTCGATATGATTAACCGTTTCATGAGTATAATTCATGTCAATCGTCGCTTCAATCCCTTGGTATGATGCCCACATATCGGAGATGATGATTGAGCCGGGAGCGATATAGGCCTGGATTGTGTCTAACAAAGTGGCCTCAGTTCGACCTGGCACCGCATACATGAACATCTCTGCACAAAATGAGTGTAGATGCGGATAAGCAATTGTTTTCATCAGAAATGGATCATGGTTGTGTGCGTACACTAAATTGGAGCTGGCAAAAAGTGGCGGGGCTTAACTTTTCGCACATGCACTTTTTGCATTAGTGGCGAGGCCTATCTGGAAAACATCCGCTTTTTCGGGCAATCGGATGAGAATAGACATGCCAGTAGCGTAAATTTAGCAGTTCGCGCCAGTACAACGCGCAAACCGTGCAGCCCCATAGACACCCACTCAAATACGCACCAGTGCACTCCGAGAACGTCAGGACTGGTTGAACAAGTGCGAATTTTGTAACCTTGAAATTATTTTGTGTGCTGCGTAAACTTGGGTAAGTTGTCTTACATGCGTGATCCACCTCATAACTTCACCGCGACTTCGACGCCAACCGGGTATCAGGTAACGACATTGCAGACGAAAAAGCATCAAGTCGTTAATATGATCGAATTTTACCCATATTTTCAAGCTCCAGTTAACTGTTACTGGACGCGAATCAAGAGAGATGTTCTTTCATGGGGTTGATCAAGCTACATATGCTTAGTGAGACATGACTTGCAATCATCTGTTTGCTTTCTTCTTTTCCGGCTTGGAAATTCGTAGTATCGTGAGGAAACAACGTCAAGGCTACGCTTTGATATATCATTTCATGGTCTATAATGATGGCAAGTCTGATACGTCGAACTTCATATATGCACGGAGTCTCATGACGAAATCAGTGGCGGAGGTTATCTGGAAAAGGTCCGCTTGTTCGGGTAATTGGATGAGAATAGACATGCTGGTAGCGCACAATTAGCAGTTGGCAATAGTACAACGCACCACCACGCACAAACCGTGCAACCCCAAAAACACCCCCTGAAATATGCACCAGTGCAATTCCAGAACGTCAGGACTAGTTGAACAACTGCACATTTGGTAACCTTGAGATTCTGTGTTGTGTGCTGCGTAAACTTGGGTAAGTTGTCTTACATGCGTGATCCACCTTATAACTTCACCGCGACTTCGACGCCAACCGGGTATCAGGTAACGACATTGCAGACGAAAAAGCATCAAGTCGTTAATATGATCGAATTTTACCCATATTTTCAAGCTCCAGTTAACTGTTACTGGACGCGAATCAAGAGAGATGTTCTTTCATGGGGTTGATCAAGCTACATATGCTTAGTGAGACATGACTTGCAATCATCTGTTTGCTTTCTTCTTTTCCGGCTTGGAAATTCGTAGTATCGTGAGGAAACAACGTCAAGGCTACGCTTTGATATATCATTTCATGGTCTATAATGATGGCAAGTCTGATACGTCGAACTTCATATATGCACGGAGTCTCATGACGAAATCNCTCGTAGTTACATGTTATTTCCATTTACGTGTCCATTGTACGTCAGAAAAACTACAGTGGTCTAACTGAAGAGTAAGTCAGCAATGGTTCTGAACGTCGTGTTCGAATTGTTGGAGTAGTAAAAATTGGCGATTTTAAGCTTGTTCATCACTGGGAGACCGTCTTATCTAACACGAAGGCTGGGATACTTACAGATCATCCAAGCCTAGACAGGGGAGTTCAAGAGGCCGGGTTCGAACCACGGACCTTCCGGTCAGTAAATTCGCACTATAACCACTATCGTAAGGATACAACGCGAGTTCACAGCGGAAAGACTTCTCTTCTACTTTTAAACTGACCTTAAGTTCACGGGACGTATTAGTTTTTGAGGTCATCTAGGGCAGCACGTGATCTCGGAAGGGACGTGATCTTTTCAACTGGCCAGTGGTTGCTGGCTGAGAAGAGCTGAAACTGACACACGTAAGACCTCAAATTGTTCATTTTGTGAATAGCCACGTGTGAATGCACTGATGACTGCTCCCCACCACTTTAAAAATGCGTAGTCACCGCCTAAGAGGAGCCATAGCGTCAAAGCCTGGGGAATAATCAGCATGTTTTTTCATGAAAGCTAAGTGTAAGGTGGATGAGATTTCAACTGCATGCAGTTCTCTTGTACATAACACTTCTGTCAGTGTTATTTAGCCTCAAGATAGATCCCTCGCTGTGTTCTTCTCTTTTTTATCATCGCATTTTGAAAACGGCTTTTGCGCAATGCACTCTTTAGCTTCAGCCGGTTCTAGGCTATTCGCAGAATAGAAAAAGAGGTGTTTTTTGTCGATGCTGGTGATTCCCAACCCGACTGCCATGCTGAGTGAGCTTAGTTGGTTCTGGCGAGTTGTTCGTTGGTATACCGTCCGTTAGCTAAAATATTCATCAAATGCCTTCCAACTGGCTCACTTGCAATAGGTTCACGTGATCTGGTCGCGGATCAATCGCAATGCGAGGAATTTAAACAGCACACTCCCTAGGTTTGCTTACAGAGAGACCTTTAAGCCATATGAACCAATGCCCGTAAGTTATACTTTTATGGCAGTTTTACGAATTCCGAATGGTGGCTTCCGAGCTCTTAAACAACCGTTTATTTGATTCCCATAAATACGCCAGGACGGCGAAATCGTCAACTGCTTCGTAGGACAATGTGGAACACAAATGTCATTTGCATGTTGGGAGTTATTCTGCTTGGAACACGGTATTCGACCGGATGGAAAAATGGTTCATTCCACCGACACTCAGGTTGACGCTGATCTTCCGGACCCGGCTTCATCGTATTTTAAAGAAACCAGTGATGGTCAATACGTTCCACGCACTGTCATCTTAGACACCGAGCCCACTGTTGTTGGTAAGTGTTGATGTCAATCCCAGTTAGGCTGAAACGTCTCAAGAGGGACAACGAAAAATTACTAGCATATCGGGAACTTTTCAGACAAAGATTCTATTCTCGGTTAGGTGAATCCTTTACTGCTCACCCTTACGCGTGACGCAGCTTGCTGGATGTGCTCTCTTCACAAGAGCGGACCGTAGTCTGTTCTCTACAGATACCGCACACCAAGTTGGTTTTGACAGAAGACTTAACTGAATTCAATTGGATCTCTCGTTTATGATGACCTACAGTTGTAACGGAGGTTGGCGGGAACTCGGGATTGTTCCCTTCCCCGTGATGGGCCTCAAGAAGGGCAAGAGTGTTCGCGGACTCTCGAAAAGTTTTCAGCAACCCTTTGAGTAGTATTTCACTTCCAAACACTTGCATTCTTCTGTGTAAAATCCACTATGCATGAGGACAAGAAGGGGCGCTGGATTTTGTTGACCATCTTATTCAACAAGCAAGAACACAAGACGGCAGATATCTTCGGAGACGGGACACTTCTTTGTTCGACTTCATGGAGATAATTCCAAGGCCCTCGTCGACACAGGCTAGCAGCTTTTCTCTCAGACCTTTACTCATTTCAGATCACGTAATTCTATGTTGCTCACCGTGACAAAATCAATGTTCAAGGTAGCTGAACATACCTCGAAGATGATAAGTCTCTACCATAAAAGAGCAGTTAGCTCAAATTTCACTCATTTGTTGGACAGCTCAGTTTTCACTCCGTCAGTCCACCTTGCCCCACCTTGCTATTTGTCGGCTCACCTTGATTTGTAATTGATTTGCAGATCCACATAGGGAAGCTCCTTCTCGAAAAAACACTTCGTTAAGGTCACAAAAGCTATTGTTATTCGGGTGAAATATACTTTGAAACGTTCTCTCTGAAACGATGTCTGGCTTATTCACCCGCTTATGATGGCATGCAAATCGTAAACCAAGTGAAAGCATTTAGACTAGCCAAGACCATCTTCGTCCGCCGGAAGACTGCTCCTGCCTGATAGGCACCACGAAGGACGTAAACGACAGAGAGCTGTTGAAGAGTTTTCACAAACCCTGTGAGTAGTGTTAAGGAAAACAGACCAATATTTACGCACCCCAAATATCCGTTAAAGTCCCTATGTGTCCTTTTCCGTTCAGATGAAATTAGATCGGGCGCTTATCGTCAGTTGTTCAATCCAGACAGCCTTATCACTGACCTGGAGGATGCGGCAAGCAACTTTGCCCGTGGACTTTATTCGTGCGCCAGGCGTGTGTTACCCAGCGCAATGAAGTACTTGAGAAAAGAAATAGAGCGTGCAGACAACCTTCAGGCGATTTTTATCTATCATTCCTTCGGCGGTGGAACGGGGTCGGGCACCACTTGCAGTAAGTGAGCTGTTGTGTTGTTGGATTTTGGGGGGCGAGCCTTGCGTCTTAGTAAGCAGCGTTCACTTGACTGGTTGTTGATCAGGTGGCTGTTGATCTGTTCGTCAAGTTTGGCAATCCACTTGAAAACGTCTTCCCTCCAAACAAGGAGTCATGCTTCCTCCTAATTGGCTGCATAAATCCGACCTTGGTGTGGTTCACGAAAGGCTTCCACAAATTTTCCATTCCACCTTAATCCAAAGTGATAATCTGTCGTTAATGCGCACCGCCGGCTGTGGAACTACTTTTTTCTTTTACCTTTGGTCTTTTTTTCCCTACGATTCAAACGAATTAAAGCAAGCTGGTCCAAACAAACACAGTAGTAAATGCCACGCTTGGGTCTCATGCGATAGGGAGATCTTGAGACGGGTTTCAGCTTTCTCTCAGTGATTGAATTCAAAGGCTGATAGTTTTTAGATTTTGAAACTGCAGATGGGACCGCTCCGCACCTTACCGATTTTCCGTACGCTGAATTGTCACCCCCAGAAATTTCCTAATCAGCGATCCTGTTGAACAATTAAGCTTACCATACACGGTCACATTTGAATGAACCATTCAGTGCCAGCAGATTTTGGTTGAAAGCCTTCGAAGATGAGTCTGGTAGGGAACGGTCAGAGTTATGTTGTGCCACAAAGAGAACGCGCTAAGCACTTAAGCTGAATGCTGGAACTTGTCCACTTGTTTAGAACGCCTGAACGGGTTTCGCATCTTTATTCTCCCATCTAGAACAATCTTGTGAACCACTAGGTTCACAGAGGTGAGGCTTCTGGCAGACGATAAAGTTACGGCGAATAAACTTCGTTAACGAACGAACCCATGTTGCCTGCCTCTCTCTGTTAATCTGGTGGAAGCAATGAACAAATTGGCTATTCACTGAAAACTTGCAATACAAACTACGGACTCTGTACGCTCGGTTCTCCTTACGAGCTATAGTATTCTGAATAGTTTTCCGATAAGCGTTCAAGTACTAGACCATAGAACCCTGTGGGCTCCTGGAAGACCGTCAAACGCTTTTCAACGGAAAGAATCATCCCATGATCAGCTGACTAGGATGCAGTGAATTTCATTTAATTCATTCACAATCAGCCCTCCCCTGATTGGTCAGTTAAAACACTCTGATTACTGACAAAAAACAGTTGTTGAGTACACAAAAGAAACCAATCACAAATTTTCTTAAAACTCCTCGACTGCTTACTATCAGTTTCGCTCTTCTTGAGGCTTATCGCGCGGTCCCCGAGTTTCCGTCAACCTTTTGTTCTACTTTAACCCAAATTGGACAGATTTCGATCAATACACTCATTTGCATATCCATTTGGTTCTCACGAGAGACTCGATCTCGTTTAGACATTCTTCATCTGTTGTTGTTGTTGTTCTCTTTTGTTCATGAGAACGTCATCTGCTGATCATATCCAAACTGATGTTCCCTTGGCAGACAACAAAATGCATTCAAATCCACAAACCAGCCACACTGTTTTGTCAACTGAGCCATAATCCCGTTACACAAGTAGGATCACCACATAAGAAGATGGCTAACCACCCATCTGGTGCCTGTCTGCCATGCCACCCAAAGGAAGCACGAGGGCTGGGATACTGCCAGGTTGCCCAAGCCTAGACAGGGAAAGTTGGGAGGCAGAGGTCCGGTTCGAACGACGAACCTTCGAGTCAGTAAATTCACACTAAAACCACTTGAGCTATCGCGCCCTCAGGGTATATGTGACGTACTTAAACGGCGGGCAATTTTGGTTTTGGAACTTCAAACGGCGTGCACTAGTGCAATGATCCCATTCAGCCTGAATGCTTAAAGTCGTTCGCATTGTTGAAGGATTCAGTGCTCCAACTTACTTACAGATGCGCCCACCTCACCATCAAGGTCTCAGCTGGTAGCTTTGGTGAAGACCTGTTCAACCTTACTTCGCAGAATACACTCATTTGCATACCAATTTGGTTTTAAAGGCAAACTCGACTGATTCCCGGTTGAATCTCTCGTTTAGGATATTCCACAACAGAATATGCTCCACAAAATCCCATTTGGTACCATATTCGTGATCATGGTATATTTTATTGAAGGAACACAACTCCCAATTTTGCTGAAAACTCAGCTGTAGAAGAACAGATATATTTGATATCAACGAACTTATTAGACGATCGCCCCTGACGCGTTGCTCTCCTCTGCTTTTTATCCTTTTTATTTGTTAGCGAAACAGTAGCATCTGGTGCTCCGGTGCACGGTTTGTTAGGTGAAAAACTTAACTTACTGAAGTCAGCTGATGTCACGGTGTTACACGTGTTGTGTCAACTACGTGATTTTTGAGACACGTAGGAGCAGGCGGGAAAGGAAATGTAGTCGACTTTCACGTTTTGATGCTGACAAATTATCCGCTAAAGCCTAACTCCTGTCGGGTTCTGGAATTCTCGGGTTTCCAGTGCGCGAAGTACTATTCCAGGGTGAAGGTGTAGATTGTGATAAATGCGCGTGACGCAGGAAGCTCATGTTTGTCACGTTGTTTTGGTTTTAATATTTGAAAACTGACCTCTATCATACAACATCATCCACTGGTGCTTTTCAGGAACTGCCGCGAAGGGTCGGACGATTCTGTGCTTCATTCCGGTATGACTCTAAGGATTAGTAATATTTGAAAACTGTCCTCTATCACGCAACATCATCCACCGGTGCTTTTCAAGAACTGCCGCAAAGGGTCGGACGATTCTATGCTTCATTCCGGTATGACTCTAAGGATTACTTCTTCGGGCCACGTTCACGTTTATTGTACTACTGATTGTACACTTTTTCCACCTATCGTCTTTTACTAGTTACACTATCCTGGCGGGTTTCGCTCATCAAATCAATGATGCCCGCTGTTTTTGGTCTCACGTCTATTGACTACCTAAACATCGTATAAATAACCGCTTGTCCAACCTGCTTCTAGATATGAACTTAATCTAGGGATCCTATGAATACAGCTGATCCAGAACGAATGTGCAACCCTGAAGCATTCACAAACCACCCTTCTTGGATCCCATTTTTAGAGCAATTGCTCATCTGCATGAAGTCTGGATATTTGCTTGCGCACAAGTTCAAGAGTTCTACCTTCCAGGTGGTCAAATCGGAATGTAATCCTCTTGAAGTCCTGTTGTAGGAGCTCTTTGAAAATGTATTCAGCTGGCAATGTGGCAGAAGTTTTCTCTTGTTTATGAGCTTACCTTTGGTTATTTGCCTAATGGATAGACAAAGAGGCCTTATCCTGTGGTATTACCCATTACAGAGTTTCTTGAAGAAATCGAGCAAGAATACACAAAAACCCCGAAAATTGAAATGGCTGTCTATCCCGGACGGGAAATGTCTTCTTCCGTTGTGGAGCCATACAATGCGATGCTTATTAGTGATATTGCCGACGAAACCTCAGATGTGACTATCCTAGTCGACAATGAGGCTTTGGTACGGATAGCGGCGGATTTGTTGAAAGTCAACTATCCTCGGTTCTCCAATATCAACAGGCTCATTGCTCAGGTAAGATGACTGCTCTAAAAGAGAACATGAAGCATCTTGGTAATGTTTGGGGTTGTACCGTAGTAGGAGCAGTTGCATGAGAAGGGTCACCTCCCATTATCAGCATCTTTATCACAAGTATAATCAGTTCAAGTCAGAAGATGACAATCTAGAGAAATTGACAACACTAACACTTGTGACTGATTGCCATACAGTCATATAAAGGTTGTACACGATGTCCTAAACCTCGGGAATCACCCCAATTAGCTGATGATACTATATTGCTGCAACGTGCAGTAACCTAATTAGGTTATTGCAGTGTTCGTTGGGAGGTGAACACTACTCTGGTTGGCGAAAGATGCATGACCACGTGACAAATAGTGGTCGTCTTAGTGATCGTGAAATGTGATCGATTAACACTCGTGCCTGTGGTTGACATCTTTCGCAAGCGGTTTTTATTAAATGGCCAGCGGAAACCAATAGAAGAAGAGGGCTCTTGGAGCACCGCTCACTCTGGATTACTGAAATAGAAACACACATCGACTAAGAAACTGACTTTCGGTTTGGCCAACTGTGGGAGATCTTCGGCACTTTGACTATGACGTTTGGTGGTGAAAGCCTTATGAATTTTCACCAACGGTGGGGCACCGATGCGACTAGGAAGTTCAGTAGCATACAGACGCTTAATCGGCGAACGCAAAGGCTTCGGTCTAGAATAAGCCAGTTTCAAGACAATCTCAGCAGCGGAGTCGTTTGATGCCAACAGAATTGAAGTTGAGAACGACCTATGTGGAGTATCGAGCTTGACTTTCGGCTTGGGCAACTGTGGGAGATCTTCGGCACTTTGACTATGACGTTTGGTGGTGAAAGCCTTATGAATTTTCACCAACGGTGGGGCACCGATGCGACTAGGAAGTTCAGTAGCATACAGACGCTTAATCGGCGAACTGCAAAGGCTCGGTCTAGAATAAGCCAGTTTCAAGACAATCTCAGCAGCGGAGTCGTTTGGTGCCAACAGAATTGAAGTTGAGAACGACCTATGTGGAGTATCGAGCTCGTGATTCGTTCGACTTGACATTGGCGTGTCCTGCGTTAATGATGTTTGGCTAAGAGACGATGACAACTCTTAAACAATGAAACTTGCGTGCGTGATCTTGTGACGCTCGCTGGGTTCCTCAGTCTACGGACGGCTAATATGTTGTCCTGGAACCAGTGCACACGGTACATATCTGGTTAAGTGTTCACGCTCCATGAATGATTGAATATGCACTTGTGAAACTCAGACCTGAGTTTCGTTCAGGTACGAACATGCGCCTTTCCTTGGTGACGCGCAACTGTAATGGGGCCTTCGTTGTACAACAAATTTACGCCAAGCTAGTTAGCTCGGTTTGGATAAGTGACTCTGTTCAGGTATATCATCGTCATCATCCGAATCATCCGAATCATCCGAATCCTCATCATCATCTGTAATAACCGCGTAATTGTCGTACATTGGTTGTAGCTGCCACGGTTTCGTTCACCAATGATTCGGCGACGTGGGGTAGGTAGCTGCGCAGTAGAGACGGGAGCTGATAAATTAGTGCGTAAATACAGCACTGTAGGTGGACTGTTAAGTGGGGGGATTGGGAAGGGAGCTATGTAGTGAAGGCAATAGCTTGGATGCATGAGCGCAATGAGGGCACGACTGGACCATATCTGACAATGTCTCTAACCATTGATATGGCCCCTCTCGCGGTCCCCATCAAGGAAGACGGCAATGACCAGCGCAACTGATTTTGATGGTACTGGCTTCCATACTCCGCTCCCAAGTTATTACTGTTTGACCGCCTCTGGCTCTCTTCCACCCTTCACGTGGTTGTGCGAAAAGAGACCTTTCGAGGAAGTGGTCGCCTGACATACGAAGCACCTGGCCAAGACAGCGCAACCGATGCAGTGTGATGAGTTCATCTATCAAGAATGAGTCATTTCCTCCGAATACTATTCGACGAACTTCAGCATTACTGATCCGCTGTTGCCATCAGATTCGGGCAATGCTCCGAATACACCGATCGTCAAACACTGAGAGTCTTTTGATGTCCTCGACGCGCAGCGGTCAGGTTTCTGACCCGTACAGTACATATGGATAGGATTTACGCAGAGGTACTCATATGAGTGACAAACGGTATGGCATCTTCGATTGCTAGATTGGAGTAGTCAACGGTGCTGTTGATTGACTGATACCTTCCTCAGGGTGCGGGCTGGGTCGGATAAACCGGAACCCGCTCACAGTAAACAGAAGATTGTGGAATCTGGTACAGATGGAACTTGCCAGAGAATACGAGGCCTGACTGTAACGGGTATTGAGAAGGTGAATTCCAATCTAGGCGAAGAGCATATCAACCAATAGCCTAAAACAATGAGGTCGCTCCCGTGAGCCTGGCGTGCATAAATAATGGAAGGGGCTAGGGGCGATCTAAATAAGATGGTATCAAGCATGCTTGTCTGACGCTTCAGGGCCAAACTGAGTAAAGTTGTTAGTAGTGTCAGGAGATGCGTACTACTGCTGATTCCCAATAAGGATGGGAAAGCCGGCTTCGCGACTCTTCGGTATATGCTGGACGAAATCTCCACAGAGTCAAGTGTCTCCATGAGAATCAGACCATTAGTTCTTATTTTACAAGCGAGATACGAAAACCGAAATTCCAGTATTATTCCGTTCCCTCAGAAAGATGCTGGACGAAATCTCCACAGAGTCAAGTGTCTCCATGAGAATCAGACCATTAGTTCTTATTTTACAAGCGAGATACGAAAACCGAAATTCCAGTATTATTCCGTTCCCTCAGAAAGTCAGAGTTTAAGGGTTGTACCTAGTTTATCTAACCGAAGTTTGTTAATCATTACACAGTGTGTCTGCAACACCTTGGAGCACCCTCTTGGAGTGCCCAGTTTTTCCGAAACTGTTTGCATTACCCGTTCGAGGGGGGAACGTATGACTACAACGCCTCAGTATCCTTTCACATATCAGTGTCTTTCCATGGGGTACTCTGAAGTGAGTTGTTTGGGGGGGTGAACACGAGAGGACACTAGAAGTACTATGGTGTGAGCAGAGCCACAGTCGGTGCTGAGAACAAATATTCGGTGAAAATATCCTCGGTTTTTTAAGCCCGATTTTCCTGTTTACACTGTCTCACGATTCGTGGGTTTTTAAAGTGAGCTGCACACTGAACATGCTTTTTTTGCTGTGTGGTGATGTAATCTACTTTCATCCAGCTCCTCAGGATGCTCACTGTAAGAATTCAGTTCTGGAAACGGTCGAAATATAGTAAAAAGACAGATTGACATTTATGAGCTTCAAGGAGATTAAAAGCAGTAGAGGTTTCTTCCTGCGGTCAACTTTAGGGCTACCATCGTCACTGAGGGCTATTCTTATTTATGACGACACATGAAAAAGTGAAAAGAGAAGCCATTAACCCATAAGAAAAACAAGCTCGAACAGCGTCGTTTCAGAGTAAGGTGCCGCTAGTAGTACGGACCCAGCATTC
Organism: Opisthorchis viverrini; assembly: GCF_000715545.1. Taxonomy (NCBI): domain Eukaryota; kingdom Metazoa; phylum Platyhelminthes; class Trematoda; order Opisthorchiida; family Opisthorchiidae; genus Opisthorchis; species Opisthorchis viverrini. Next base: position 411,389 of record NW_008751955.1, read on the forward strand.
TCTGAAAATCCCGCCTAGCGTAAGCCTCTCACACTGCAGAAAAGCTTCCAACAGGTTGTCTGGCTGGGAGGTGATGGCATGCGTACTGGTGGGCTCAGCTATGCTCCAGATATGCGCAAAGAGAAGGATGTTTACCCGACTCAGGAGGGTGCGGGAATCTCACAGTCCAAAACTCGATGGCAGAAACAAGCAGTTTGCCTGTACTCCATCGGTGATAAATCAATAAATAACGCTTACCATTCTCGAGTTACAGTCAACCTGCCTCACCAAACCCGGCCTTCAGGACCACCAACAGCGTCAGTATGTGTGTGGGCATTTATTGGTGCATCCATTTAAGGGGGTGGCAAATGTAGTCGGGAGCTGTTGACATCCAAATGCCCACAGTGTTCATACAATTCGTTTTCAATTGACGAATCATCGCTGACATTTAAGCCCTTATCTAGGCCCGTTAGCAGCCAAAGGACCGGAGTTGTGTACCCTAATTACAGGGCTCGGAGCAACATGGTGCGCATTTCTAAATTCGCTCACGGAGTGTTGAAAAAGCAACCGGGTTTGTGCGCAAAAGTGATGGTTGTCATCGACAGCAATACATAGCTAGTTACGTAATGTTAGTATGAACAGGTTTTGAAGTCTCAACAGAGATTTAGCTCCGTAATTGAAGTCAGTCAATGCTGAGGAGCACCGTAAAACTGTCCCATCCCTACTCTGAATCATCCGCAATGTGGGACCTCTCGGTTGATAGTTGAAGTCCAAGCGGTCGATAGATATTTTGAGTAACTCACACTTAGACAATATAAAAATCCCACTCTTTTTTCAATCCTAGAATGGAATCCACAGCAACTGATCGAGTGCTGACTGGCTCAACCGCTGACAACACTTTAGATGGAATTTTCACCGGTTGTATGAATTATTTCCATTTCTGAATTACTTATAGATTGTTGGTAGTCTGTGGCATTTTAACAAAATCACTTTTGATACACGAAAAGTTCCATACAACCAAAAGAGGAAAGTGCACTTACTGCTTGCCTGTCACCACTGACAGACTAACTAACTCAAGCAACCTGGACGGACGATGATCTAGAATACGCTAATGGCATCGTTTCGCTGTCCCAAATTGTAGTGTCCATATAACGTAGTGATCACACAAGGAAGTACATTTTCCCGCATAAAAGTGCTCTTGGTAACCAAAAGATCCACGACGGAAAAAAACTTGCGATTAAACGCTTGATCTTCACCAGGTGACAGAACACCGACGCATTCGTATGTACTAGTACACGAACTTGTTTGGAGCTGACCTAGGATTGGAGTCGTGTAGCATGTTTGCGCTATTTTTGATCGATTTGAACGTCTAAACCAACTGGTAAGACATGTTCGCGGCCAACTTTAGGAATAATCAACTCGAATACTCTACAACTTCAGGTCACCAGTGGAATGACGGCTGCTGTGAGGTTTGCGGGGCCACTGACAGCTAGCCTCGGACAGCTACAGACCAACCTGGTTCCATTTCCACGGCTTCATTATCTACAGGCTTCTATGGCACCCATCACATCAAGTGAAGTATATATGCACGAGAGTGAGTTGTGAACTGATTTTCACTGGTATCCTTTCCAGTTTAACCTTTCGTTGTGAAGTTCCCGTTCATGTAGAGAATTCCGGTCTAACTGTTATTCAGTTTTTTTGCAGTTGGATGGCTTCTTCGTGGAATATATTCGGTTTCAAGGACTGTAGACCACCTTCACCTATTTTAAACAATGCAGCCTTTATTTTACCTCTCATCGCGTCTGTATCCCGTAGACCTTTTTTTTACATCTTCTGTGGTTGCATTTCCGTTCAGGTTTGCCTCTATTCACAAGATTTTTACACCGTGATCATCCGAGGGGAAGGTACCCGAAAACTGAACGCTTCCGCGTTGCATCAGACATTGGACAGTTGAGGGATAATAAGCCCCTCCGTCAAACTGAAAAAAAGGCGTCTTTGTGAATCCTAACCTTCTATACTTTCCAAATCTGCCTTACCAGATTATTGACCACTGCTGGACCTGTGTTTTAACCCTAAAAATATGTTTTCTTGAAAAATAACTGGGGAACTTGTGGCATCCCAGCGATGAGGTAACTGGTGAATTGATAAGGCGGCATGGTTGTTAGCAGTATCTCTACCATAGGTCTTTGATGGTGAACTTTTATGGGTAGAGGTATACTTGGCTCACGGGGTGAACGATTTCTTGGGTCTAAAATGAAGGCGACTCGATAGTACTCCAAATGGCTTGTCGAGCACCCACGAGGAGTGATCACACCCGGTCTAGAAAATAGTTTTATGGTGTCACATCAGTGTATTACCACAGGCAAGCTTCCACACCCTCACGTGATATAGGTCATTGATTACCAAAACCAGACCTTTTTTATCAGAACGACCAGATATCTCATTAGGCTGTTTCGGTGTGCTGTCGTGACAAAGTATGCAATCCGAGTGCATTCCCTGCATTTCATTTGCCACTTTCAAACGATTTTGCCCAATATTTCCAACACAGACTTGCTGGAAGAGAGATGAACCACTTGCAGTCCAAAAGCCTAAGACACGTTGGGTTTTCAACAGCAGTGCTTTTCCCCGAATCTAAAGCAGTATCACTCTCAGTGGTTTGTCCATCCGGACTGAAAACAAAACTAGTTTCTGAGAAATACACTCATTTGCAACTCAACTGAATCTCTCGTTTATGATATTCTACAACTGAATGTGCTGCACACAGGCCGCCTCATGTTTCAGTTGGCACGATATCCGAGATATCGCGGTATATTTTCATGAAGGAAACTACTGATGAGCCCTAAGAAGGACGAAACCGGTCGTGGACTATCGGAGAGTTTTCGGCAACCTTGTTGAGTAGTTTCTTCATGAAAACTAGTTTCTCATAACTCACTGCTTTTTGGCAGAATATTGAAAATTGTTCCAGCTGGCTGCCGTACAACCCAGTGAGTACAATACAGAATTTTCGAAGTCTTGCCTCATCTTCTGTCAGTTTCTCCATGGCATTTAGCTAAGTGACACATGAGAGTGGGTGGAATTGGTTTTGCGGGAGATCAACAGTGTACCCTAACGTCGCTCTGAAGAGCCACATGTGAAGACGCCAGCTTACTGACTACTTCCAAGCTCTGTGATAAGCTCCAAAGATATATGGCTGAAGAGGGTCCCCCCCGTGGTGGTCTATTTCAAAGTTTATTAGTTACACAGACACTTTTATGCACAAGATCTCACTGATATTTGATTCCTTAATTTGAAAAAAAAACTGATTTACTTTTACACAGTGAATTATGGGGATTGAACAGCCCGATGAACGATAGTTTCTGGATTCCATCCAGGAAGGTCCAATAAGTCAACTCTCCTTTTAGCCTGCAAAAAGTTGGAAAACACCCATATACGTGTGTGAAAACGACCATAATTGGACCATAGTGTCATAGATAACGTGAACATGCTTTATTCAACTTTACTAGACAGAAAAACACCACAGGGAAAAATCTGTCGTAATACTAAAACTTCTGGTTTACTGTTCATATATTCGTACACCTCCATCCATGGATACAGTACATTGCAGCTACTTTTTCCTTGGAAAAGTTAAGTTTAGGTAAGTATTACTAAGTCCACCTGGACAATGAAACATCTAGATCCTGCTTGCTCTCCAAGAACCTGTTGATGAATGTAACCAGTTCACAGTCAAATTTCGCCCAAATTCACTCTGCTTACATTTGGACCTCATCAGAATGAGAAATTTATTGATTTCCGGTTGTCACTGCTCTGGTGATGTCACTTCGATTTGTAATGAAACGTTTGCAATCCGACGACCAAGCTGAGCCGACAAATCAACAGCTAAACATTAGGTGTTAGCGTTCAGTTGAGATCGTCTTGATTGGAATGGTGGATCTGTAGTGGGCTAGGGCCTTATCAGCGTGTTCGGACAAATTAACAAGCAATCAATACAAAATCACATTAACAGAAGAATGAGTAGTCGAATGAGGACTCACGAATGCGTTGATCGAATAGTCCACTACACCGATCCAAATGCAGTAACCGGCTGTGAAAGAAATATTCACTTGTAGAAATTTCCCACAGATGATTGACGTGTGAGTGATATATTCCACGATAGGAAAGTTATTCACGGCTGAAAAATGTCACGGGGATTTAATGTGACGTTCAACAGTTCACACAAACAGAGAGATTTAGTCCCACTGATTCAGCAGTCAGCAAACAGTCCAACGGAGCGTAAATCCACTCGTTCAACAAGATGTCAGCAAGTCGCGCCGAAAAATTGTGTATTGGTAACATTAAAACAAACTTCGTCGTAAAATATGTACGACAGTTACAAAATGTATTTTAAGTTCGGGATTAATGGTAAATATATGACAACGGATTACAGATACTACAGATGGGCACATGGAAGTGGTCTTCAGTAGATTACGATCATAAGCTCTTTCGCTTCCAACCTAGAGAAAACGAGAAAGACGTTTCACCAAGATGTTTTTTTAACTAAAAAGGTTTAATTGCATTCCAGCGGTGAATATGCACGAACTCACCACCTCGCTGTTCAGTCCAGAAACGCAACTGCTCACAGGGGATCCTAATCAAACCCATGTCCTTGCTTGTGCCTTGTTATGTCGAGGTGATATTGCTATACAAGAAATTCGGCATGCCGTTGCAAAACTCAAAATTCGTGGTACAGTCCAATTGGTCCCTTGGTGTCCCACTGGGTTTAAAGTAAGTTGACAATGATGCTATTGGCTAACGTTAGTCGATTAATAGCCGATCGATAGTTGACTGAATCGGAATAGGCGTCATCGGGATAACAAGCGGTCACGCGGATCCTTTTATTCGTGCTGTTATCGCAACACTTACACTGTTTGACAGTACCTCTATGCAGATTCTCAAAGGAAGGGCCAGTGCCAAAGAATATGTGATTTGTGGAAGCCTTTCCAGTTTTGTCTTTGCTGATGACCCGCGTTCGATCTACAGTTAGGTTTGTTTACCTGGATGGTTATCGATTCGGCAAAAACGAACAGTAGAGTTTGCAGCAACTTTCAGCGATCAACCGAGACTTAGTACTGAATGTTTTCAGTGAAACTGACATTTTGATTAAAGTCGTTATGTTTGAAGTGCTCTATTTTTGGATCTAACGGGTTAAAAAGGTCAAGGATTCTATAACTGCATATTTTCAGGTAACCATAGACTGTCTATGCCATAACTTCAACAGTACCGGGTTGTGTATATGGCAAAACCTGTTTTCTAACGTTTTTGTTTGTCTAAAGACAACCACTTGCGTCCGTGCCCTCCTTTGCCCCATATCGCACCAGATGTTTGGCTTTCAATCTTTGACCCATCTTCGACCACGTCTAATTTGTGGGAGCGTGTGGAATTTCCTTCGTTTCGACGCCGTTGTTCTGTTTGCACTTGCTCCTCCTGCTCCTCAGACGTCTCATCCGTTCTATTTTATATTGCCGCCCCAAGGGAAGTGAGTGCTACTCAGTTTGTATATTGGGGACGTAGAAATGGTCATAACACCACTTACATAGAAACAGAAAATGAGGGACGAGGTCTGCGTGATGGACCCCAAGAATGGTAGCAGGACGGTTTTCATCAACCGCATTAGTAGTCAAGTGTCGTACCAGAGCAGTATATTTCAGTATCTCGAATATCGTGCCTGTTGAAGCAAAGGGTTGTCACTGTGCATCACATTCACCGGAAGGTAAGTGCATATGAGAGTTAATATACTACTCATAAGGTTGCTGAAAATTCTTAGCCCACGAGCGGTTCCGCCCTTTTTACGGCTCATCAGGTAGGTACAGTCCCCGAGTTTCCGTCAATCTTATGTTCTACTTGAACCCAAATTGCACAAAATTAGCAAAATACACTCACTTGTAAACCAATTTGGTTTTGCGGGAGACCTACCTGAAACGCAGCTGAATTTCTAGTCTATGATGTTTTCAAGCAACTGAATGTGCTGCACCAGGCCGTCTAATGTTTCCGTTGGCACGATAATCGAGATACTTGTATAGACGCACTACACTATTCATAAGGTTGCTTAAAAACATCATAAGCGAGAGATTAAGCCGGGTTCCAGGTGAGTCCCCCGAAAAACCATATTGGTTTGCAAATGAGTATACTTATGAATGCAAGACTTATCTGATAGCCCACTGAAGCCAACTTGATTTGTGAATGGATACATAACTCCAGATTTTGACTTGGTGAAGCAAACATTAGACTACCGATGAATAGTCAGAATTTTCCGTTATAGCTAATCATCAGGCCCTGTGTTCGGATACAACCAGTTGTTTTTCACCACAAGTGTATTTAATCGTGAAATCGCTCATCAGGTTGACCTACAGGGATCTAACTTCGCGCCATGTCTGCAAATTCCGTGTGGTTTTGCTGTGGTACACGAATCACACCACCCCTCAAAACTCGCCAGTCACGTTTCAAATTTGATGCCCAGCCACGGGATCTCCATCTGTAATCTCTATAATGGACGCATGTTAAATACCGTACCGATGTTGAAGGATTACTTAAGTAGGGTTCTTTAGTCCAGTTTCCTTCATCAATTTCGAAAATAGGCTACTCGGATTTTGTTTAAATGTAGGTCAGAGTTAGGAGAGAAATTTGGTCATAATTGTTGTCCGACATATTCTGCAAATGGCATATTCCAGTCTATTGGTGGCCTCTCTCCATATGGATTTTGATCGATCGATTTGAACAGCCCGGTTGTGTAGGTGGTTATGGTCGGGGCCACACTGACCGACGGGTGGAATAAATTCTCAGCGTCTACATACATCCAATTTGTTTTTGTGCCTGACAGATTGCCGCTTAAACGACGGTTCGTCTGGTACAATGTGTTTCGACCTGTAGGCTGGCTGTTGGACTGAAAAGGTGTGGGATGATATAGTGTAGGTCATGCTCTGCTAAGAGACAAACAAGGAAGCGAATACCTGATTAGTGAAATGAACGTAGGAGCATAAACTTTAGAACATCAGCTATAAACGAAGGTTTTCGGTCTAACCAAAGTCATCTCATCCTTTGGTATGCAACTTGCACCTACAAAGAGTAACGTCATGCTCGTGGACGTGCAGTCACTGAACACGCCACTTACAATCCAGGAGAGGTACTGGAAGTTGTGGAGCGTTTTGCTTATCTCGGAAGTTGTATTAATTCTGATTGTAGTGTGACAGATGAGGTGAATGCACGAATCTGCAAGACTTGGGCCGCGTTTGCTAATTTGAGACACCTATGGCGTCAGAATGGTTTATCGCTGAATCTGAAGGGACGTGTGTATCAAGCTACAGTACGGGCTGTTTTGTTGTATGGCTGTGAAACTTGGCCTATTCGAGCAGCGGACCTGAGACGTCTTCAGGTGTTCGACAATCGTTGTCTCAGAACCATAGCTCCTGTAGGTTGATGTTAACGAATCCGTAACAAGGCAGTTAGGAAGCGTGTTTTCGGTTTTGCAACGGGTACTTCTATTAAGGAATGTGTCCAGCACCAGAAGCTGCGTTGGTTGGGACATGTTTTACGCATGCCGAACCATCGTTTGCCGAAGAGAGTACTGTTTTCCATGCCCAATTCGGAGTGGCGTAAACAGAGAGGTGGCCAACCCATGACCTGGCAGAGGAGTATGAAGGAGATCACGAAACGCTTGGGTGCTGTCGGTGCTACTCGCCTTCCAGGATGGGGACCGCGTGATGCTCACTGTGCCTGGTTGGAGACACTACAAGATATGGCTGTCAACCGATGTCAGTGGCGTTCTTGTTGTCAGTTTCTATCCAGATTGCCTGAGTGAATGTCTGGAGGTGTAGGCACCTCGGAATGATTGTGGTAAGCTGGCACTAAGTTCCTTCCCCTTCCACCTTTACTCTTTTCTATACAATAAGGCTTTCAACTAAATCATGGTTGTACGGCACTGAAGCATCGGTGTTCAAAACTGATGTCATGTTGTCGATGATGATGATGATGATGATGATGATGATGACGTTGATGATCCCAAATGACTACTCCGTTTACTGATCATACGCACAGACAGTAATGCTGTTCCAATGGAAAATATCACGTGATTGAAAAAATATTGCTATCGCTGGTCTCTACCTTGCCCGCACTTAGTCGTTAGAGAGCCACTCGTGTGGTGTGATCGCCTCGACCCAAAGGAACTCTCAGCGAGCACATGTTGGAGGATAGTGAACACCTGGTTGCACGTCGAACTTGTAGAAAAAGATGGACTTTGCAAAATTAGTCCCTGGCAAGGCCCGAGAGATGGCTATTCAGAAACCCCACACTTCGATAAAGGCTTCAAGGGGCTTCAACCAAAAGGGATATCTCCTGCCAGTTGCTTCCTTAGAGAATGAGGTCTCTGGAAGACAAACAAATCTTTATATATATATATATATCAGAACTAAATCTGCAGCAAACGATTTCAGACCACCGGTGCGTTCGCCGGTGGTTCAGTATGGTGTACTACTTCGAAAAGAGTAATGAAATCTGTCTTGTCGATTGTCATTTTTTTCAGATTGGACTATGTTTGCAACCTCCCACGACCGTGCCACAAAGTGGTTTGGCTCCGTGCAGTCGTTCGGTTGTCGGCCTATACAATTCCACATTACTCGTTCCAGCTCTACAATCCGTCGCACATAAAGTTCAATATCTACACCGTAAACGAGCTTTCGTCCACTGGTACGTCCAAGAGGGACTGGAGGAAGAAGAGCTGCGGGGTGCGCATGATGGACTGAAAGCACTGATCGCAGACTTTCAACATCTAGAGAGTAGGTCTAACTAGAAAAAAGTCGCGCTTGCACTAAGGACACTTGGAGTTCCACCGATTGGGCTCTGGCAGCAAAACTTACTGAGAGGAGTCTGTGTTCTAGTAGTTTTTTATTTGGATTCACTAACTACTCGCTACTAATGGAAGTAGCGCAAATTTAGCAGGACCCAGACAATGAGTTGCAGCGTACCCAGACACAAGCCATTGTTTGGGTCATTGGTGGGTGCAGGATAAGTGTTCGCTCAAAAAAGTCAAATGAATTATCGGTCAAAGTGAACAATATCCCAGCCCTCGCGCTTCCTTCGGGTTGCATGGCAGCTAGGTACCCAAAGGGTGTTACAGCTGAACAATCCGTGACAAAAACCCAGTCAAAGTGACCGGTATGCTTTAAACGGTTCAGGGTTTGAGCATCTTTTTTATTCTAAAATTTCTACGAGATACTGATATGAGTCATTCAGCATCAAAAAATCAAAGAAGTGGAACACCGCTATGATAGTATGATAAGAGAGGCATGCTGCAGTATTTTCAGGTGAGGTGTCAGTTGCGCAATCCGGTGATTGACTCAGGCAGGCGTGGGCACAGATGTGAATTCCACGCTTAAATAACCTATGAGTCTCCACACTTTACTCAGGCAGTAGTGTGTTGGTTAGCAAGGCCGCAATTATGCTGTAGTAAACAAGTACTTCGGAAAAGCCTTTAGACGGTATGCCAATATCCTGGCTGAGGATACCTCTTGCCTTCGCGTTTGCTCACCCCATGTGTGAACAAGCCCAAGCCTAATCTCAATGGTATGGACTGGTCCCCACGATGGCACAGTGAAAGTGCAGTTACTTGCAGGTGAGATACTAGTGCCATCAGATGTGGGTAGTCAGTTTTCTTGATATCAGTTGGCAACTTCCATACGGTTGACAGTGGGACAGACTTTGCTTTAAACAGGCAGTTGGCAAAATTGTCATTAGTAGACCCGCAGATGAGTAACAGAAGGACTATCCGTCACTTTCTGAAGTTATTAGGAATTTCCGAGTTGCAAACAGGAACTTTTTGCCCATTCGATAGTTCTTCTATAAGGAACTGCAAGGAGAAAAGGCCTCTGGTAGCGGATTTTATCTTCCTTGGGGTTTTTCTAAAGAATTCGGTCGTTGTGATCGTCAGCGTCTCACCATAGTCGCCACGACTATCGCCATCATTCAACCTATTATTGTTATCGCTAAATAGTTGTCTCCATTTCTTTCTTCATCACTCAGCCCATGGCGTACCACTGGACGCTGCAAGCGAAAATCAGGTGAGCCAACAGAATAAAAGAACTTGAAGATTCTGACTGAATAGTTTCCAGTCTTCTGAGGACAACTTGTACCCAGGAATCAGATATGAATGGCGCAATGAGTTGACGAGGGAGCGAAACTTCTTCTGGAAGAAGCGGTCGACCTCTGCTCCATTTTCAAATTTGTTAAGCGCATACAGTGAAAATATCATCTTCCCGTTTGCGTGGAATATGGACTGAGCTAACAGGCAATGACTGGAAGAAACTTACGAATTTCGTCCCACTTTCTACCTGAGTTTAATCAGTTGTACCATGTCTTTGTTTGAATCGGACGATAAACGGTTCGGAAAGTTTACTTTGTCTGAATGGTTTATTTCGAGCAGAACTTTTATGCTGTGTTGCTTTATGATTTCAAAGCAAATGAATAAACATCTCCATTCAGTGTTTGTTTAATTCATAGGACTGAAGAGAAGATGCTGGCTTCAGTCAATTTACGCCAATGAGGAATGTAACTAGCACGAATAACCTTGAAAAAACGACAGGTACAAAGTGCACAACACAGTAATTTACGGATTTAAATAGAAGGGAAGCCTGTGAATGTACGGGAGCCAAGATAATGGGGATTTCCGTAGAGATTCTGCTTACAGCAGCCTCAAATGTAAAGCTATCTGCCCCATCTCCCGAAATCATCGTGAACGAAACTGTGTCAGCTAAAATAACCATACGAAAAATACGTGGATTTTACAGCTGATGATGACGATAATAATAATAATAATAATAATAATGATAATAATAATAACAGGGAGGATGGAGAATTCGAGAGAGCGAAAATCAGGATTACCTGATCGAACTTTCACTAGCCGTCCCATGACACAGTTAGGATTTCATGTTGATTATCCGTAAATAAATTGATAGGTCTAGAGAGATGTATAAAACTGTGCACTAACAAATTTCCTGATTGCATTTCCTCTGATGAGTGGAGGTCTCTGGCTTCTCCAGTGCAAATTGAGCAATTCTCCCTTACTGATAAGCATACTGAACAAAAAGCTCTCTCGAAATCCATCAAAGGTAAGCCGGTTTGGAGATTGCTTCTTTATTCTGATTCCAATGCTTGCTTAAAAGTTCATACCGCCTGTCTCGACAACCACGGAATTATTTATGGCCACTCTAGTTATTCCACCGAGTTTGCACTGGTGCAACTCGTTCGACCAAAAACGGTGCATCGTGGGGAATGCGATGATGATGAAACGTTTAAAAAACTGGACCCAAGTCAGATTGTGAATGCGTATTCTCCTCGAAAGTAGGACGGCTATATCCATAGTACGTTTTTGGACTACGCCAGACCCGACGAACCAGCATATTTTGTTAAGTTGGAAAGCGTAAGTGGGATCTAATTTAACGTGCTGTGCAGAGGGGGCAGATGGTACATGACTGTGTACTACAGGTTCACTTGCTATGGACCAAATACTCTTGATATGTTGGTAGTGTGAGGAGATTTGGGACTTTTGTGGGATTTCGTCCTGTAAGTGAAGCCAATCTATGCTGAAAAGCCGAGAAGCACTGTACAGCTGGATGAAACAGCTAAAACAGCCGAATTTATTGTATTCTCTTGGTTGAAATGCCCATTACGTAGGTTTCGGTACGAATGCAGCTTTCTTTTCTGTTTAGCAAAAGACATATTTGCCGATATTACCATATTTTTTAGTTATGAATTAAAAATGAATGTCGTCGTCTATTGACCACTGTGGTCGTTAGTCGGTTTTCAGCCTGTAGTAATGCGGGCGATTGCGCAACTCCTATGCTTACCCTTGGTTAGCTGTTCCGGTCACCATGGCATCTCAAAAGGCACGTTGCTTGAGAGGACCAATTATGGAAGCGCAGGGAAATTCTCACATCTTAGTTTATTGGTTGCCAAAATATGTTCCTCAAGGTCACTCCGACCTCTTCGCTAGGGAGCCAAAAGCGCCATGTATGAACGCCCCATCGTGATTGGCTGACGTTCCGACCAATCATGACACGCCCTCGTTCTCCCCTTCACGGGCTGGCGACATGTCTGTCCAACCCGCATGATGTTCACTTGTTTCGAGCGGATTGCCTCCTGACAACTTTAGACCACAAAACAAATAGAGTCATACGCTATTTCCCATTCGTTTTCAGTAGGGATGAGCATCATGCCGTTGACGGGTGTGAAAAATAACAAACTTAGCTAGACTTAAAGAGTGTGGGCCACTGTATTCATGTTGTCTATTGCTCTACCGCTAAATAATGTGAGGGTGGAAGCAGTTTATGAGTGACGGTGATCATGTAAGCACGCTCTGAATGCATCGCACAGATCCTTCGATTCAGCTAGAGAATGGTACGCGGTTTATCTTCGTTCAAATAAGATCCGGTGTATCGATTGGCCATCATATCAGCACGACTGAGTCGGCAAAAAAGGTGGGGTGTGCACCACTGCTTATCTCATATGCGCTTAAAGTAGAAGGAGTGGTATCTGACGCAGCATGTCCAAACTAAACCTATGGCATTCTAGACTAAACCAGGCATCATGTCTAGAAGTCTGCACAAAATATGTGCAACAGTTGCTGCATTCTTCGCAACTTTCGAGATACATGAGGGTGGATTAGGCACCTTGACCTCGTACGAGTTACGGACACCATAAGGCTAATCGGATCACCTAGGATATTGCCTTGTACCATGAATAGGAAAGTATAAATAACAACTGTGAGAAGTTCAATTTAAGCTGTCCCATTTGGATGGATGTTCGCAGACCCTAGAGAACATTCACCAAAACAAACCCATGATTGTGGCCTTGTAGAAGTTGTATAGTGATACGGAATGCAATCAAATAGCAGCAACGTAAGTTAATGCACCCTGATATATCAGTAGACTCCACATAGTGACTATAAGTGATGGCTTGCTGCACTCTTCCCAACTTACCATATCATGGATGCCGTCCCCGGAATTCGAACTTTTAAGTTGTTCGACTCATAGGCTATTTAGCGAAGCTAATGGTGAACTATGCAGCACGATCATCAGAAACATGCATCCCATATCCTCATTTGATTTGGTTCTTTTTGCAGATAATGGTGAAAAATCGAATTTTTTAAGCAGATTTAACTGAGATACCTGTTTGAATAAATTAGGTGAGTTTACAGGACAAATACTGTTCTGAACACCGATGGAAGAATAAGACAGTTTATGTGGGACGGCACTGCTTCGAGCGTAGCGTAAAGAAGAAAAAGTGAAACCAACATAAGAGTTAGAATGAAATCTTAATTTGAAGGGAACTGGACGGATATGCGCGAATCCAAACCAACAATTGAAACAGGGGCAAGTGAACAGCATGACCGATTTGATGCGAGCACCCAACCAAGCGCATAGAGACGGACCGGAAAGCTCAAACGGATCGGGTGCAATAGAGCAAATAAACATTTAACAGAACAACAGACAAACTGACAACAACGCAGCTTATGTCGCAAGTGGACAGCTTATGCGCAAATGGGTCAGGATAGGGTGAACAAAGTGAGTGGTATTCAACAGGCCAACCGAACACAAGACAGGCAAACCACAACGCGACACAGATTGGAAAAGCAAAAAAGCGAACCGTTTGGCGAGCTAGATGGAGCGATCACCTCATTAAAGAAAATCTTTCGGTAGAACTCGAAACTTTATTTTGCGCAATCATTGTTGTTGTCTACAAGAGCACAATCTGTCTTCAGAATGATCAATAAGGTCAAATATTTTCACAGTTGCTTGAGTGTATGCCGTTATGAGACCTTAGCATCCTAAGCGCAAGTTACAGGCCATCATGTATGTTTTTTAATGGAAAGGCTGAATATAGCGCAAAATGGTTTACTGCTTTTGCTTTTAAATTTGAAGATCTCGAACCGAACGAAAATGAGAAATCTCAGAAAACACACTAGTTCTGATAGTATCTCACACGAAATGAAATGTGTGGTCATCAGTTCAACACTGTGTCCAACAGAAGGCACCCCAATGTTGTCTGTTGTCCACTAACTCAGTGTAATTGGAGGTCTAGATCACCAGATTTATTTAGTTGAAGTAGGTCCATGCATTCCATCCTACGCTCCATCCTGTAAAACATCAGGATTAGACATCGCCCCGTTTTGTTGTTAGTGTGGTAAATCGTCGTGCTACGCGTGCCCTGATTTCTTCCAGAACGTCAATACATTCGTACGCATTAGGTATGAAAATCTGTTGAGATGTAGGCTAAACAAGTTCTGTCAGTGTGACAGGTAGACGTAGGTGACCGAAGGTACTGATTGTGAAGCGAATTAACGTACTCGAATCAATACATGAAGAATGGATGGTTCGCTGGCCACAGTTCAAGCCGCTTTATGATAATTTACACCCCCAAACTTTCAAGTACTTTCAAGTACTTTACTTTGTTTGAAAGGAAGATCGAAATCAAACAACGATACGATGAATGCCACATTGTTGGTAGTGTGAGGAGAGTGGGAAATTTCTCAGGGAAGCGAATCTATGGTGGAAATCCGAGAAGCACTGTACAGCTGTTTCATCCTTATTAGGAATCATCAGCAGTGCGCATCTCACGGAATTCCAGGGAGTTTCGAACCCGCCAAAACTCAGCTAGTTGTTTGAATACCTGACCGTTGGGGCACGAGAGACTGATCGAAAATGTGAGTAGATCTCACTTAGACAAGACATGACGTCACTCATCGCCCATCCACTGGATTCACTTCCTGTGATCTCACGTGTGGACTGGCTGTTTAAGTGAACATCGACCTGAGGGGAACATCAAAGATATTTGAAGCCTGGAAGAAACCCAAATGCCTGGAGATATCCAGGGCAGCTTTAAGCGTGAGACCGATATGACTTGTAAGTGAAGAGCTGTGGAGCACAACTCAGACCTAACTTTCACCTTGTTTCAAAAGGCATGCTGCAGACCACCTTTGGTTCGCACAGCCGTGCATCAGTTCAAACAGTAACCTTCACTATTCAATAAAATATGCGTTCTCCGAAGGAAAGTACCGGGAGTGTCGCATTACAGATCGTTCCTAATGTAATGCTGAATTAAATGAATCATTTGGGCTCAACCACTCACTAGGCTATGGTTGAAATCTTGAGTCCTGCTTGAGCGTTTTTTTCTCAAGCTGGATGTTTAAAAGCCGCAAACTGTTGGCACGGTCAAGCATAGTTTGGTGAGAACCTCCTGATTTCTATGCTGAATTAACATAAACCAAAGATCATGATAGTCCAGAACTGAATAAAAGTTACTCCAAAATCAAATTAGTACGTGAAAGGTTCTAGTTAACAAGCTGTGCGAAATTCTGGTTCGAAGTTGACCAAAACGCTGAGTCTAAGCTTAACTTGTGAGCCTGAGGGACCGCGAAACCGATCGCGGATGACCTTATGAATAGTGTTCCATCAAGCAGGGTCATCCTAGTTAAGGGAAAACAGAACAAGCAGTCTGGATTCACAGTGATATCTGAAGAGGACGAGGCGTATTATGACAAACTCCTAAATCGACAGGGCCATTNGTCTTAGGGAAGAAACCAACTGGTAGGTAGAACGTGGAATATCAGCCGTGGGCTGCACAATTTTAACAAAAACAGGGGTGATAAAATGTCGGAATTGTCGTACGTTGCATGTCCGCCATAAGCAATCAGTAGTAAATCTAAGAGAACTGGCCCATTGGGCCCTAGTTCAACAGAGATGCACGCCGTTAATGGGGCGCAACTGGTTTGTTGTTAATATGATTGAAGAATCAAATAACCCAACGCGACAATTTTAGTGATGACCAGATAGTTGTGGTAAGAACACCCCCGAATGAATTTCTGACCAAGTTAGAGAAACTTTTAGGGGGAAACATCGAATTGACCTTTTAGTGAGAGGAGAAATCGCTGTAACACACTACTAATAAGGTTGCTGAAAACTCGACAGCCCACGACCGGTTTCCCCCTTCTTGGGGCTCATCAGGTAGGCGCAGTCC
>NW_008751955.1:427445-429324 GCF_000715545.1 Opisthorchis viverrini
ACAAATATATACATGTATCGTGATATCTCGAATATCGTAGCGACTGTCATATGAGGCGGCCTGGTGCAGCACATTCATTTGCCTGGATACATCAAAACCGAGATTCAGCTGGGTTCCAGCTGAGTCTCTCGATAAACCAAATTAGTTTAAAAATGATTGTATTTCGCTGAGAAATCGCTGGGTTTGTAACAAAAGATTTGAAAGCACCTTGAACACCTGTCATAGCACACGAGATCTTGATGTGCTATTCACTCTCACCAAGATACACGATAAGATCAACCATTTTCCTATTGACCGACTACATCAAAAGAAGATATTATCTGCTAGCGGATACCATTTCATGTACTCTAATTAACCGCGAGTGTGTAACCTGTGAAATACAGACGCACATACAGCATGGTACGCTTCCCCAGAAACCTTACAGTCTCAACCAGGATAGACCAGAAACGTCAATAACCGGGGCCGGAATACTTGTGGTGAACAGTTTACAGGAGGGAGTTGAAGTCAAACATGTGACCAGGGTAAATTAGCTGTCTGGTGATCAGGCAAACTGGATCAGAATGCCCTTGTTCTGGTCCACAACACGCAATAATTATTGAGACCCATGCTCTTTTGAATAGGTCTCGAGCCTACAATCAGTTCTATCGATATAGCCTCCCCCATAAGCGCAGTTGAATAATTATAAATACAACTCGGTGTTCCCTAGTATTTCACGAGCGTTTTGATTGACAGAAAACGACCTGTTCCTTGGTTTCGACAACAAACTTGATTTTGGCGCTTGACGGATTCGCTTGAGTGTAATATCCACCTGCCCATCTTATCCCCTTTTGCCGTGATTACAGAAAAATATACTTTTTTGTTACTGGTTGTTTCACTTCAGCTGGACGACGCACCTTGGTGGGGCGTAAGACGAACTTCTCAAAGTAGTTGTCCGTTCTTAATGCCTTCTTGGTAATTTGTAGTTCATGCTCCAGTGAAGCCGGCTTTGCAGATTTCCTTGGTTCTGTGAAATGACCTAAGCACTGGCTTAGGTCAGAAGGTGAGAAATCTTCGATGCTTATCAGGAAGGTTAGTTTCCTGAAGGCAACCACTGAATGCCCGAAAGCTACCGAGACTTTCAGCTCCGTTAGATGTTGACCAGACAGACAACGCCCCCTCAAGTGGTTGTGTTCCCTTCTGTGAGTCGTTTTTCTCCGGCACTAGGCACTGGAGCGGGTCAGCGGCAGATACCTCAGATTGGCGAATCAGCAGGTAGGTCTTCTATCGATTGAACGACTCGCTGTCTTAAACGGCTGGCTAGTGCTCAACTTATCCAAAAGGGCATTAGAAGTTCACGTTTCAAATTTGCACTGAGATTTCTAGTGGAGCCAGTTGATGGAAGCACACAATTGCTCCAATTGTGTTTTATAACATGCGATGACAAGTACGCAGTGATGTTTACAAAAGTGCAGACTATCGATCGTCCGCCTCTATTTCATTCTTTGACATAAACATGTTGGCTTATTTCGGACCCTGTGACTGTCACCCATTTCTAGACAATCAACTTGTTCGTACGACAGGGCTTGATAGCAAAATGTCAAATTTTGTGTGCACAATAGAGAAATATACATTGATTTTCTTACGGGGAATTGGTGCTCAGGTAGAGTGAGCAGACGCAGTGCTTTTAACCTCTAATATGCATTTTATCGCCTACTTACTCCCACGTAGTCCAGGAAAACCTATGAATCTCTGTATTCTCCAGCCCCTAAAACAGGTCAGATTTCTGAAGACAATCTCGGATTCATTCTTGTAAATAAAAGACTAATTCAGGGTGAAAAACTCTCAAGTAATAGTGTATCACATTCCTTCCGTCCGAACAGTCATTGTTCACTGGATTGTT
>NW_008751955.1:430302-438825 GCF_000715545.1 Opisthorchis viverrini
CGTATACCTCATTATGAGGGACACCTGTACCGTGCTCCTGTGACAAACAGTGCTAGAAAATTATTTACGGGTGTTAAGTTTTCGTCCGTTTGCACCAGATTTGGTTATCAGTTAGTTGTTTGCACAACTGGGGGTCGACTCAAGCCTCACGGATAAACTTGATCTCACTCCTGCCTTGATAGGCTCGACTGGTTCCTGTGGTTTACTCTGCAGAGAATCAAATGAAAGTTTAACGTTCAATTCAATCCAGCAATTGAACTCTTGTGAAAATTCTAATTATTTACTCTTATTCTTTAGTTGCTGGTGTGTCCGCCGACCTTGGCAGCTGGGTTGCAAAAGTCTCATCACGTGGTATCAGCAATGCCGGGCTGAGTTGGTGAATTCTTCCTCTTCCGCCTGTGTTTATATAGTTTTTAAACAGTATCCAATAACTCCAAAGCCATTGCTTGGTCCTAAGGTGGCTTACATATAATTTAGTTGCTTAGCTTGTGATTTTAATGCATAGTTTCTGGTTGCTTCGTTGGACGCCTTCAAGTAGACATTTCTGTTCCGTCGTTGTGATTGGACCGTTTTCTTCTTTGCTTCGTGGCCTGATTTCGTTCCACTTGATTGGTTGATTAAATATCCTTCAGTTTAAGTAGCTCTATTTCTTTGGTCTGATTGGTCCGTCGGTTGTCTCAATGTTGTCCGCTTTCCCAGGTGGTTCAGAGCGCTACAACTGTTCACCTCTTTTGTTCGTTGCGGCCGATAGATTGACAGATTTTTGTGTAGAGTAGCTGGCCTCAGCAAACTCCAGCTCATATTTTGTCCTTACGTGAGCAAGTATTTGAACATGATCTTGATTGATCTGATGTATTTCTCTGCCTTAACGATTGGAAAGTGACATCAAGTTACATCATCTGCTGGCAAGCTGGTGTTCGTGTATTCCGATGGCAAGTTTCCTTCCATTCTGGTCCACATATTGTTTGTCGCCGTCACTATATTGAAGTTTGTTATATCTCTTCATCTTCCCTGATGCCACTGAGTTATAGTCAAAAGACAAAAAGGCGGCCGAGAAAACTGAATTACTGCAATTCCAACCTTCTCTTTATGTGGTTCACTTGTGACCGTATTTGATGGTCAATCTGCTGTCAACCAACTGGTGTCTATCCTACACGCCCACACCGGTTCTCGGGCAATTGTTCCGTTGTCTCGGTTAATCATAGATGTCCGTCTGTGCGCTTGTGTACCTTAGCCATCGGGTGGGCGCGAAATGGATGTCCCTTTTTGACCTTTCTCCAGCCCATGATGAAATCGGACGTGATTCAGACGTGTGGACGTAATCGCATGGCATTGTTTTACCTCATGATTGTTCCGCTGCGCAGTAGGCTGATGCGCAGCCGTATTAAATTTAGTAGATCATGTTTATCTTCCTCACTCCACCCAGTCTTCTCTTTGTTTTCGACAGGGTTCATACAGTTTTATCGGTGTTCTTCAGTATAAGAAGTTAAGATGCGATCATACTCATTGATTAGTTTGTAGAGTATGAAAGATCCTCAGAAAATAGTGGAACTTGAGAAACTGTTGAAAAAAATCGTTGCGGTTACCAAGTAAATTTCAGGATGAATCACAATGGGACTTTTCATCGATTGTGGAGTAACTAAAAGCCGGTTCGATACCTGATCTTCTGCCTCATATGGAACCAGTTTAATACGACTGCTCATCAGCCTACTGCGCAGCGGAACAATCATGTGAAACAGGGCCGTGCGACTATGCCCCCACGTCGGAATGACGTCCGATTTATCATGTGTCGGAGAAAGGTCAAATAAGGACACAGAAAGTACACGCCCACTCCATGGCCAAAACACCTCGCACACAAGCGCACAGACGGTCATCTATGATCAACCGAGACAAAGGAACAACCGCCCGAGAACCGGTGTGGGCGTGCAGGAGACACACTGGTTGGTTCACAGTTGTAATTGCGTTGTAATTGCGTTAATACACAGTTCCTTCTGGTCGCTTTCTTGTCTTCTGACTATAGCCCAGTAGCGTCAGGGAAGTTGAAGAGATACAACACAGCCATCTAACAAAGCCCCTCCCCGACATGATCTTCCGAGAATTCCTAGCTTAGTTCGTACCACAGTAAATCTTAGTTGGCGCTAATCACAATCAAAATTTAGGTTTCACACCTACACCGTCACAGATTCTACTCCAAAATGCTAATAAATTCATCCAGCTGTGTGCTGAAACCATAGTATCAATGTAAACATGCTGATTGTTACGGTTCTAACCAGGGTTACCGGATACTTTACGTACACATGTCCAAAATTAAGGCTTGACAACATCGCCATTGTTTTCAGTCACGTATGTCTACACAGGCGCCTTTGGCAGTGCCCCCCCCCCCCAAGAAAACTATAGGATCATAACATGCATGAAACAGCGTGTAGTTCATGGTAGAATGGGATGCACTCTGAATCCCCAGCTGGTATGTACACGTAAAATGAACCAAGACACGCAAGGTCGGTAATGTAGGCAGTGGGAGGACAGCGCTGAGGTAAACAAGTCTGCGCCGAATGGGATTCGAAGGGACAAGTAAGGAGAATGACTCTATTTCAAGTGACAAAGTGTTCTTCTGGAACCAATTGTTTGCGCGTTTGTCTACGTACTCGAGGTGCAAGGAACCTGACATGTGTGATTTAGGACAATTAGTCGGAAAGTGATATTATTAGTGCACTGTTGATGATGACCATAATGCTATTCAGAAGGTATGGGCACTAATAAAGGTTTTTAGTATAGTTGAGAATGGTGAGATGCCACATCTATGAAAATAAGTACAATGCAAAACGGGAGCAAGTCAAAAGAGGAACTCATAGTCTGTGAGAGTTCTCCGGGTGAAAATCCGGACGGCGGGAACGTGTTTTCTCCGCAGTATGGCTGCTACACGTGTTCCACGGTTGTCTGTGGACTTGTGGAAGGTGGTTGACATCCTTCTCCCTGTGCGCGCGCGAATCTGTGTGCTGATTGTGTTCGGTTTCCCTATATGTAGGTCCGTTTGCGTGTACGTGGGTGTGTCAGCACATGAGTTGTTGCTACGTTCACTAGACGGTACAAACGACCGATGTCCGATGAGTCACCTTAATGTGATGTGGTTTGTGAGTATAAAAAAGAAGTCTCGTGATCCAGTGAGCGACTGTGAGCTGAGCAGTCAAGTGTGGGTGACTGGGTAGCTACTCTACGCAAAGCAGACTGAGTGGAGGAAAGTGGTGAGATTAGTGGACTTGGTAGGCTGGATGCTGGAGTGTAACGACCACATGGCATACAAAGGACTCAACGTTACTGTAATGGATACTTTCCGGTGAAAGCATGGTTAGTCACCAGAGGATTTATGGCTCCCATACGGTCAGTGATGGACAGAAGCGTTGGAGGTGGTGGGATGGAGAATAGCACGATTGGGAGTTGCCTTCAGAGGTATGGAAAGATGAAGTGATAAGGTGACACTGTGTACATGTCTTTGGGGTAACAGACGCTGGCGTTTCGCTTTCGGTAATCAGTCCTGTCCATTCTCACATGCGTAGGTTCGACGGATCAATCCCGTACAATATACACTTACCAGACTCGGTTAAACACCCGACGTAACCACAATCGTTTCGATAAATGTATCCAGGGAAGTAGATTGGAATATCGGCGGCAAAACGTCAGTGGTGCCTCAAGCCATATCAGTGTAACGGTGATACTGCTGATTGGGGAGGCATGCGAGTAGTATGTTTTCTCCTAAATCTGCTTTGCGTCTCTTGAAAAGTGAGGTCTATTGCGGAGACGCTTTGAAGCATTTGCTTGGATTTGAGCAACAATCAATGAATATCCAGGAAAGTTCACGAAGACACGTTCAGAGAGAAGATGGATATTCAGTTCATATAAACAAGATGTATATGAGAGTTTTGCATCCCTGTCCAATAGTCTGTAACTGGTCAGTTGGAATTTTCCAATAAGTAACTCCGCGAAGAAGGCCTTCTTTCTTTTATCAGTAGCAACTCTGGATGAGTTTTGTCCCTTGCGTAAAAGGTTCAGAATAAGTCATCAGTTGTTGGGATCGGTCAGAATTCTATTCGGAGATGGAATGAATGAATGAACAATTCCAGGCTGACCGAAGAGATGCACCTAGGGGACTTGAAGCAATAAAGGCTAGCTCGTAGTCGGGGTGCGATTTGACCAGTTGGTTCACAATGCTGATTTCTGACGGGAAGTAGTGACCTCCCTGTACTGACATGCACAGAGTTGAGGTCGGCAAGCGAGGGGCTGGAAGAACTTGCGCCAGCCGCCTGCTTTTCCAGCAAGATGCAGTTGGGTCAGTCATGTGAAGGAGTGAAGAAAAGAAGTTTACTACTAACTGTGCTATCCAAACTTCAAATGTTTGGAAATTCGGTTGCTTTAACAGGAGACTCTGCTAAATCCGAGCTGAATCTCTCCTCTAGAATATTCACCAACTTATTCTATTGGCCGGAGATCGCCCTATACTTCAGTAGGTACGCTTTTCGAAATAACACAGTACATTATATATATATATATTTATATAACAGGGACTGTGTGGGGTTGAGACGGAAGGTACGGGCGCTATAGTATGGAGAACGGTTGACCCGAACCACAAACTGCGGTCGGCTTGCTCAGAGATCCCAGAAAACCGATAGATTGCTTGTTGCATTGATCGACATTTATGAGGGAATGCACACCAGAGCAAAACAAAGCTTGATCCTTGATGAGGTGTTGCCAACATGACTAGTTCTCACGTTTGACGAAATAGTTTATCGTGAATACCACCATGACTAAATCCAGGTTAAATATAAATTAAATGATTCAGAATTTTTCATATTTCTTATCACGGAAAATGCTGAGGAAAACCAATCGAATTGGCGACGGTTACGGGAACCACCTGATATTCAACTCAGGGATCCAGCTTTCCTGATTCAATCATAAAATGTCTTGAAAAATAGCTAATTTAGTCCCTTCGTGTATATTTATCTCTGTGCTCTTTTAGAAGAGCCAGAGAAGGCCAACGGTTAACCTCTCTTAAGAGATGCTATTCCTTTGTAGCCAATTTGGATGTTTCCGGCTCCCTGAGAGGAAATCTCCGGGGACAGGAACCAGCCATCTACTTTTGAATTGACCTTTTAAATGCCCTGCAGTTAGACGAAGTCCGGCCACGGAAAACCTGGTCAGCTTCAGTCACATGGAGAAGTTCTTACTTCCTCTGATTCTTTTACCTTCTTCGATTGAAGTAAGCACGAGGGCTTAGTTACAACCAGGTTCCTTTGGTCTAGACAAGGGCGGTCGAGATACCGAGGCTAAGTTCGAACCATGGAACTTCCGGTCAGTAAGTTGGTACTTCAGCCTGTGAGCTACCTCGATCACTTCACCTTAACTTCAATTCTCGAAAACTGCGTTTCCCGAGTTATCAACTTTCCGGATTACTTGCTTATTTCAACTAGCGCGAAAAATGTCTCACGTAAGTTTCGATGATTTTATATGTGTTAGGTCCTCCCCATATACATGCAACCTCTGAGTGTAAGCGAAGCCTAAAAACCTAATGATGTCTCTCCATAAGAGAAGTCCTCTCAGAGCCCCACATGAAACACCATACAGTGCGGTCGTATCTTCGGAATTTACTCTGTTTCATTGTCAGTTGTCAAGGCAATCCTGCGTGGCACGGGCAGAGTGAAGTGCAACAGTTCGCAGGGTATAGGGAGCGGTTGAACAGAAGTAGTGAGGCAAAACACCGCGGTTGTTCTGCATCCCGTATCGCATGTACAACTATTCAGTTGGGCTAGTAACAATCACACGGTAGCCTGGTCAGCCTTCAGCATGACTTTACTGTGGACAAGTGGATGTCCCATATTGTCCCTCTACCTAATACTGTCAGTAATCTCCCAAGATGAGCATATTTACTTTAAAGACAGTAATTGTCAAAGTGTGTGGATTGACTGAAAAGTCTATTTGATTTGGTGAAAACTACATTTCCCATCTGGCGCCCGTAACATGTTAATTCTAGGATTGGGCTCTTGACTTCAGACTTGTGTTCAGTTGCAAGGCTGCATGGGGTCTTACAAATTTCCTTGATTTGGAGAGTGGGTACCGTTCCCCCTGAACCTGTTATATTTGTGTTCATCATCAGGTAGGCACAGTCCCCGAGTTTCCATCAACTTTATGTTCTACTTGAACCCAACTTGGACTGTTTTCGAGAAATGCACTCATTTGCAAATCAATTTGGTTTTCACGAGAGACTCAACTGAATCTCTCGTTCATGATATTCTACAACTGAATGTGCTGCACACGGGCCGCCTTATGTTTCAGTTGGCACGATATTCGAGATATCGCAGTATATTTTCATACAGGAAACTACTCACAAGTTGCTGTCGAAGAGGTTTCAGCAACCTTGTGAGGAGTTTCCTTTATAGAAACTTGTGTAACTCTATCACTAGACTTCAGATAATTGCTTCCCCCTAGCGGACTGTCGAAACGGAACGACTCAGCCTGTGTATGTTAGAATTGGAGCGTTAAATGCCAACGAACTCACATCTGTCTGTTATTCAGTCTTCGGATAGCTTCTAAACAGCACTCTGAATGGAGACTTTGTATGTACTGCACGTACTGAGGAAGTACACAGACATTTTAATCACGATCCCTCCTGCATTGGCTCATTAAAGTTCACGGATCTGCACAAGGTCCTGAAACTTTCCAATTGCTGTATTCCACACCGACTGCTTATTGGAAGGCAAACTGTGAAACTTCATTTCGTCAGAGCATATAGAACATAAAAAACTAAATGAACACGGTCTAACTTGAGAGCCTGTGTCACAGTGCAGTTCAGTGGTGCGCAACATTTGTGTGGTCAGTTTGATTAAGAACAGAAGAACGAGTTTTTTTGAATCTTTCTGTAAGAAGCCTTCTGGGGATTGCACACGTTTGAACATGTTATACGCGTCAAATGTACAGCCTGGTATAGTCTGGTTCTCGATGGACCACTTAGGATAGATGTTAAAGATAAGACACTGTACGTATTAAAGCCAATTAATAATTTGTAAGTAGACTGTGTCTGTTATTGGAATCACTTAGGTCGCCTATTTATTGCGTATCGATTGTCCGCTAACTGGGACATTTTCAACATCTGGGCTTTGGTCACGTGTCGCATTGGCACAACGTGCTGAGGGCATGCGAAAGTCCGGCAACCGGTATACGTCGTGCGATGCGGTTACGGAATGATCACCGAACCACTAAATCAGGGTTCGGAAACAGCTTAGTGAACGTCGCGCGCAATGCATGTTATTTTCGTGGTTGTCCATCATGTGAAATTCGTTCAACCAACGCGTTTTAAAATCGTTTGCACTCGGTGCTACCTTACCAGGCTTCCTCTGTAGGATAAGAATGCATTCTGGTGATGAAGTATCTTCGCTTGCAGTTCTTACTTGAGCATAGCCAGGTGACAAAAAAGAAACCACTAACTCGTATCGACCTAAAACATGAAAATTATGGACCTTTATTCGGGTTGGATTGGTGACGCGGGTTCATCTGGGAGAGTAAGCGAAATGAGGGACCTTCAAAGCAAAAGCGAAGAAGACTGTTTTACACCCACCGGACATTCCGATAAAGAAGAAAGTCTTGTTGCTTAGCTGAGGATATGTACGTTTCTCATTAGTCGGCTTTTTTTGAAAAAAAATAACACCTCCACCTTGATGCACTGTGAAATCCGCCCAATGTGGTTTCTCGAGTGGAGATGGAATGAACCTGTTTATTGATGGTCACCATTACCTAGTTGAACTTGGCTCGCTTTCAAAGTGCTTACCTA
This sequence comes from Opisthorchis viverrini, assembly GCF_000715545.1. Lineage (NCBI taxonomy): Eukaryota > Metazoa > Platyhelminthes > Trematoda > Opisthorchiida > Opisthorchiidae > Opisthorchis > Opisthorchis viverrini. The sequence continues at coordinate 438,119 of NW_008751955.1, forward strand.
GTAAGTGTGTATGTCAAGAACTACTCTGGGTAGCGACCACAGATCGTTCAGCATTCAAATTGCCTTTGTAAGGAAGAGTAAGGTTTGGAGTCCATTTTTATTCATCTCACTGCTTCTCCAACGATCGACGCTTGGCTGAACACCATAATCTGTTAGTAGAATTAGCGAATATACACTCATTTGCAAACTAATTTGTTTTTTTTTCGGGAGAGACTCACCTGGAACCCAGCTGAATCTCTCGATTGTGATGTTCCCAGGCACCTGGGAGTGCTGCACCAGGTCGCCTCATGTTTCATTCGCTACGATATTCGAGATATTGCGATACATGTATATCTTTGTAGTGTACTACTCACANATTGCACGAAATTAGCGAATATACACTCATTTGCAAACTAATTTGGTTTTTTTCGAGAGACTTACCTGGAACTCAGCTGAATCTCTCGTTTGTGACGTCCTCAGGCACCTGAATGTGCTGCACCAGGTCGCCTCATGTTTCAGTCGCTACGATATTCGGGATATCGCGATACATGCATATTCGTAATGCACTACTCATAAGGTTGCTGTCAATTCGTCTTGGTTTCTTATGGGACGGACTTTGACCGGGCCCGGGAGATGACAATCCAGCGATCCCACACTTCAATGAATACTCAAAGGAATCAACCAAAATGGATGTTTCCTGCCAGTTGTCTCCTTCGAGAACGGGGTCT
>NW_008751955.1:439618-441277 GCF_000715545.1 Opisthorchis viverrini
GATCAGTGTCAAAAAGTTCCCTTTAAATAGCGCCGGGCCGTTGTAACTTTCGCACTCACTCGCTTTTTCGGAATAAAGCTGTCGTGTTCCTTGTTTCTGATTTCTTTTTTCTGGCGCCAGGCACTGGAGCGGACAGCAGTCAGATATAACAGATTGGCGACGCCCGAACCCACGGAACCATGAACTGCTGAAAGAAATTCTGCTGCAACAACGAAATCAGTTTGAAGCGCCGCAATTACGTTTGGTGGAAACATTGACGCAGAAACTTAAAATTCAATCACCAAACTCCGCTCTAGATACAAATTTAGTCAACTCGGTCACCAACGCCCTCACGGAGTTCCATAATGACGATGATGCTGGTCTAACCTTCGATTCATGTTTCAGACGTCACGAAAATGTTTTCACAGTCGAAATGAAGCAACAAGATGATGTCTGGAGGGTACGCTTATTGCCCAGAAAGCTTGGTACAACGGAGCACACACACCACACTGCTGACCTTAATTGATGGACCATTTGTGTTTACAATGAATGCACTCAATTTCGAGTTTTTCCCCCCAATAGGGACCTCCCTCCCTAACGGAACCCCTGGCCGAGGTCAACTAAGGACTACCACTGAGTTGCTAGGTGAAATTCAGACCCCCGAGACCCTACAGCCAGCTGAGACCCTACAGCTCCCCAACAAGAACTATCTTCCTCCAGGCATCGTGGAATGCTAGTTGATTCCTTTTCACCTGTTTCTGTCCAGCACATTCTACAGGCATTCGTGATATTACGCGGTGAATTTGACAAGCAGCTGGTATTCCGGGCCACGTGCAACAAACAATGCCGGGAGATCTATAACTTTGTTTGGTGTAGTCATGGCCAAATGTGTTTCAAAGTATTATGGGCTCACTAAATTGACGGATCCTCATTTGTGAAGCTGTAATCCAGGCGATCGATGCAAGTCGTGAGATAGTGATGCTACGGGGGAACAATATGATTCCGTCTCTGAAGTCCCTCCAAAGTTGGACACGATCTAACTGGTAGAAAGCCGTCAAAGCTTAACAATACATGGGTTTCATTAACGCCGAAAAATACTCAGGTCGTGGGACTTTTGCGCGCTGTTTTTTGAGTTTGGACACGCCTAAATCACATTGGCAGATGTAGAGTGGATGATTCTACGCACAGAGAAGCCTCTTTCGCATCCCATAATACCGCACACGTTCAGATCGTCTTGTGAAGACAAAGCATGTTTGATCATGACCAGGCTGCTAAACCCATAACTTCAGTTTCAGACCGGTTATCAGGTGTGCTCAATCTTTGAGATGAAAACACATCGATCATTCCGATAAACCAATACCAGGCTGATTTGATCCAAATGGGTACCGTGGCCTCACATTTCACTGGCGTACCTAACAGCGAAACGAAAGCTGGCTCCCTTATTGTGTAACACCGACGCGTGCGACAGTTGATTAATTTAAATCAAATCGTTCAGCTGGTGCCTAGCTTCCATGCCCCCCGAAGGAAGCACGAGGGCTGGGATACTGCCAGGTCGCCCAAGCCTAGGCAGGGGAAGTCGAGACGCAGAGGTTGGGTCCGAACCACGGACCTTCAGTAAATTTGCGCTCTAACCACTTAAGTCATCTTGCCCCCAAGATTGGTTCACAGGACAGTTAATTT
>NW_008751955.1:442047-448781 GCF_000715545.1 Opisthorchis viverrini
TCAATGCAGTGTAAGAAATATCAATTGGAGATTCAGGATATACTAAATTCTTGATTAAAGTATACGCCTCCTTGCCAACGAAATGCAGGAAATATGCAGTGAGTTTCTTATCATCCATATCGGATTTTGTGAGGCACCATATGTCGAATCGTTCCAAATAATCCTCTACGTCACGCGCAGTTGAATTACCATCCAATGGTTCCATTTCGGCAGGCATGATGAATTGTTCCAATCGCGACGCCAAAATGTGGTAATTAAGTTTCGTACGTATATCGGTACAACCCGACAAACTAGAAATCCAGAATTCAGCGAAGAGTGGCAACCAGCACGTATATATTCGAATTGGCGAATATGTACAGCATATGGAATATTAAAACAAGAGAATAATGAATAGAGCAATGAATAGAGCATCAGTCATGTTCATCACAACTCGTTTTTCAGTTATTTGGCTAATTGACTCAAAGCTAACAAACTTCCTTTCCTAACTAAGATTGCACATTGAACATTTTGCACCGTCCAAATGGGACTCATGTTTCTGTCAAATAAAAGCATTCTTCACTTTCAATGCGACTTTCTATCTGTTACAGTTTTCGGGACGGTTCGGGTTGAACCGTCATTGCTGACCTGACAACGGGGGTTTCCCTACCTTTTGTGTTTTGACCAACTACTGTATGCCCATGTCACTGGAATCGATTCCCAGTGTGTTCACACACTTAACTAAGGATTGGAAATTCCTCGTACTTGTACGTTCACTTTTCCTAGTTAAGCCTTCACATGGACAGGTCACGTGCCATCCCCCTTAGGCGATTCAAATTTCCCATTTGCCAGCTCATCTCGAAGGCCATATATCGCTGTGGCAAATCAATCGCTGCTGTCAATGTAAAAGGTGTGCTTGTGAAACCTGAAACCAATTGCAAATCCATCTTCACTTTCGAAGTATCGACTCAATTCAAAAGAAAGCGTACTAACAGGATTATGGATTATTTTCATACCGGTCTGTGCCTATTCCAAACAGTTCGTATGTATCAAGGAACTGGATGAGCTCCAAATTTGACGATCCTAAACGGAAAGTGCAATTGAAACACTTCGTAAACACGTATAGGTGTGACCTCCAATTCTTATTTATTTTCAGCGGAAATTCCATTCTACAAGTGAACCCATTCTAGGCTGAAAGGCCAAGAAGCACTGCACTGTTGTTTCATCCTTATCAGGGATCTTCAGAAGTGCGTATCTCGCGAAACTCCTGAGAGTCTCGAACCCGCGACCTTCTGGTCGGTGGTTGAACACTTGAGCATTTGGTCACAGTCAGCCGATCAGTAGTGTGATTAACTCGTACTAAGACAAGATAGAGCGCTGCTCACCGTTCAATCCTCTTCGTATATGTTGTTTGCACTGACAAATGATATCGATGACTCGATCTGAACCGAAAAGGCATGGGCTGCTTTGTTTCATTCTGCGTTTTGCAATCACTGTACGGTGTGTGCGGGCAAGTTATCGACCTACCTACACTTTCGACAAAGATTAGATTTGCATAACATTGCTTGCTGGAGCGGTCAATACAATTTCTCAGTGTTGCTCTTCCGTGTACTACAAATGGAGATACAAAAGTAACCGGGTTCATCATAGACCACATGTCATGTCTGCTGATTCACCATTCTGTTGTATCTGACTGCTGACCCGCTCCAGTGCCTAGTGCCGGAGAAAAGACTCACAGAAGGGAACACAACCGCTATATTTCGAACAAGCGAGTGCGAGAGCGTGAGTGCGTGCACGTACGAGTGTACAACGGTCTCAAGCTACTTATTGGAGAGACACTGTCTGAACTCGATCCAATACTGACGCACACGGTCTGGTATTGGTACGGGGTTGCGACGCACTGCATATTGTGGAGGTATTGTCTGACCTTGATCAACGCTGACTCGAGCTGTCTGAGTTTGATACAAAGCTGTGAAGCGCTGCATATTGAGGGGGCGTTGTCTGTCTGGTCAGCATCTAGCACAGCTGAGGGTCTCAGTAGACTTCGGAGATTCAATGGCTGCTTTCAGGAATCTGGCCTTTCTGATACCACAGTTGGAATATCAACCGAATAAACCCTATTTTGTTTTCAACGGGCTCTTGCTGGTTCAGGAGAAAGTGGAAAATTGTTTGGCTGTGTCCATGCTAATTTCGTACCAAATGGTTTTCTAAGAGAGACCCCACTGAATCATCCCAGGTGAATCTCTAGTTCGTAATGAACTTCAGTAGAAGGGTTTTCAGCCACGTTGTTAGTAGTGTGGTACGCCTCTGCAATACATTGCGTTATAAACGTATCCTACCAACTGAAACATGAGGCAGTCTGGTAGAGCGCATTCTCCTGAAGATAGTGGACTGTCAGAGGGGTTTCAGCAACCTCACGAGTAGCGTCTTACGTTCATACAAGTGTTTTTTCACTCACAACTGGAAATGTCAGTATCTTTTAATGCAGTGATTACATCCGAGCAAGATGAAAGAACAATCATAGTGAAATAATGCTGATTACATAGGTGTACGATGCTAGTTGGAAGCAACATTCAGTGATACGGAAACGTGGTTGGGATACAGGTTTAAAATCAATCAGATAAGTTAGTTTGTGGGGCCAAAAACATGCTGAATTTACACTTGTCAGAGGGTAGAACGTTAAGCACCGTTAATCGCCTTCAGGAAGTGCACCGCTTATTGTTTGCCTTCTCTGAGTAGTACGCCATTGAGTGTTTTTCATCTTGCGGTCATGCGCCATGCACGTTTTGACCAAATGAACTGCGTAACTTCGAAACATTTGAATGCACTGTTTGTCTTCAGGAGATAATGACTCCCCGTTTTCACGACAACCAGGCGGGTATCACAAACAAATTTAGATAAGCTCCGACAGCCAAACAATGTAGATAAAACTTTAAGTAAACTATCCTGTGACCTCGTCCGTTCCATCAAATTTGAATTTCCCTCCCTTACTACTGCACTCTAAATGTGTTTCAACCCAGCATACATGTTGCGTTTTAGGAGCGGAAATCGGGTGTTTCTTCATAACCTGTGTCTTGAAAGGTTCATAGGATCATACATTTCTGTATCTCAATTCCAAAATGTACTCACAAGTGTTCTCCCCCTAGGAAGCGTCAAAACTTGTCTCTCTGTTGAAAAAGTTTGACTTTGTTGTGTCAGCTTTTTCTTTCAACAGTTGAACACTTTTAAACCGTGTGAACTAATCACTACGTCGAAAGGATCAAGAAAATATAGGGACCTTTCAGATGTGATCATGGTTACGCAATGCATTTATGTCAGTGGGGGATGGTTATCATTGTAAAATTCCTCTTCACCATGTTTACATTTTCTAAAATTGGAATAGCAGTCTATTAGTAATTTTGTCACGACTACAAAACGGCACAGATACGGATAGGTGTACACAGTACAGTCAGGCTAATCGATGGATGGTTACATAACCACGACTACTCTATCCAAATATGACGAGTTCCTAAGACGCACCGTTTACTAGAAGAGCAGAAGTGTGTGTGGAAGTCATCGGTTAAAGTTTGTTTTAGCATTCCAGCGCTGACATCAACTTTAATCCAAAATGCTTGCGACCAATGCGAGTTGTGGTCAGTTCATTGACATTGTACAAACTGCTGGACACGACAGAACTAACCATACGGGCGAGCCCTACAGAAACAGAATCCAATCTAGAAAAATAGTAGAATAGGCTGGACCACCGTGAGAACTTGAGCATAACACGACGTGTCAAAAAGCTAAAACACAAATGCTACAAAACGTAAGGCCTACAGATGACGTTTGTCTTTGAATTGGGACAAACTGGACATTGTTCCTGATCTCCGAATCGAGCTTAAACCATAGCAACGCTGAGAGAGAGTTTATCACCACTTACGTCTTGATGCGAAAGGTTAAAAAACCTTTCAGCTGTAACACCCTTCCGCTGTCCAGCTTCCATGTCATCCGAAGGAGGCACTACGGCTAGGTTACTGCCAGGTTGTCCAAGCCTGGAAAGGTTACAGGTCTTTTGAAATTCAGTGTCTAGTAGATCATCGTTAGCCTATTGATCATAGTCAACACTCGTTTCATGGGCTACGCGGCGTTTCCTTGCACATCGTTCCGGTTGATCATTTCCGATGACATTTTTACAGAATACCATAACCGAGTCAGGTGAGCGCTACCCGATTCCTAACCGGACCAAACCACTTTCTGCATGCAGCGCTGTACAGACCAGTCAACTTTCGCATCAGTTAACCACCTATGAATATCCTCGTATTTGGTTGTTCGGGATCGACTACAGTATGGTCGTTCATCAGCGACCATCCACAGTGAACGGTCCTGACCAGTCGCGCAAAACTCCCTCTAGAATGGATCGATTTCCCGATTTCAAATGCTCGGATGGGTCGATTCGTTTACGAAATTGCGTGATTATGAACCATATGTCAGGGTATACTTTATTCCACGGAAAAGTGTCCGATTAGAATACCTGTCTTGGGTTACCGTTCCTGACCGCCCCGCCAGTGACATGTTTAATAGCGTTTTACTGCACTTACAACCATGGTAAACGGATGGGATAGATTTAGCACGCGGTCATGGTGGAGAACTTATCAAAAGCTATCAAGCAATCCTACAAAAAATATGGAGTACAGTTAATTAAATCTAAATTGTGTCAGTTGGTAAGAATCAGCCGACAGAATTTAGGGCTAAGATTATGCCCGGTAAGAAGACAATTGTTGTTTCCGCGAGAAAAGAGGAAATTCTGACAAACAACTTGGCGTAGAAGTCAGCAGATCAAACTATTTTCACGTGAGTTTCATCCTACAACTGACCAATGGAGTGTAGGCTGCTTGAATTACTCCCTCGAAATTTCGCACTCTGCCGTCTGGTGTAAACTTTTATGAGGCCACTTGTGTGGCAGGTTGCTCACTTTTGAAGCAGTCATCGGAACATCAAAATACCTCCTAAACAGGACAATACGTTGTCACTTTCACTATTTTTATCTTGAATACTGTTCTCTATGACATCTGAAGGTGAACCCGAAGACTGAAACCATAAGGCAGTTCTCAAGGTATTCACATCGCATCTGCGGTCTGAGATAACCGAGAGACACCGAGAGAAACACCAGCAAACAAAAATACCAGCCAACGCATACAGACGACTACAGGTGACTTTTAAGCCTTTCTCACATCAGGTCACTTAAAAAACTGAATGGGCACACTACCTCAGATCAACTACGGAATAAGAAAAAATATTTATCTGAAAAGATCCATCGCCACGTGACCACAGGCTTGGTGGCCAAGCCTACCGTAGGACGGAGTTTCGGTGACGTTTTTGTAAGCCTCATCTTCCGAAGTCTCCTACGCATCACGGTCCCCAGCTAATCCACGTTGTACCTACCTTTCCGTTTGTTTTGATAAGTTGCACTTCAGTAGGCAAGCTAACTGCTCTTATTTGTCTGCATCTGAGATTCAGAGACGCTGATGGTTATCGTAGTTCGTCACACACAATCGAAGCCTTGCTGCCTTGTGAAACGTCACAGTGTTGGTAGGGTGACAGGCAACAGATTGATGACAAAGATATATGCGCTATCCACACCTCTTGATACGCCTCAACGGTCCAAAATCAAAACAGCTTTCTTCGGAGTTGATGTTAATTCCTGATCAATTCCCGAAAACATCCTGTTTGCTGGCGTGTACTGAGGAGTGTGATCTATACTGCTTCGCCTTGCATAAAAGATTTTGTTGAGAAAGACTGGTGCATACTTTCAGGTTCACCGAAAAAACCTACAGACAGGGAGATCTCGTTCACAATAGGGTAGTGTCCTGCATCAGTCCAACGTCCTGGATGAAAACGAAGGCGAACTCCGGATCAAACCAAATCTGATACATGTGCCCCTTGGGGATCGAAGACCAACTAAGAACCTATCCTCCTAAGATTGAATCGGTTAGACTGTGTAAAGGAATTTATCTACTTATTTATTTATTTTTGGGGTTTATATTCTGTCTGAGATACAATACATACGAGCCGTACGCCGCCTTACGCCATGCGTTTTTCTCCGCGTCGTTTTGAGACTTTTCGGTTTATTCGTCCTTGATTCCCAATGTAGATCCCTCACGACATTCAACTATACCAGCTAGACCGAAAGCGCGTAGCAAACGCTGCGAACTCCTGGAACCTCAGGCTTTTTCAGGAAATGTCATGAAACATGAAACTCTTTACTTGAGAATGGGACAGGAAACATGACCAGTGGCCGCCCACTTGGCCGACACGGGTCAATCGTTTGAACTCATGCTTCCGCGAATTCTACGGAACGTCGTTTTGTCTGTACAGATAATTTACCTATCGGTTACTAACCACAACTGGGGCAGAGGCTGTTCGGTCGTGCAATCCGAATGCGTGCTTCTACACAACTGAGTGCGCCGAAACGTCCGTGATTTGTGTATTCGATAGATTTCAGAGGAGTCGGTTTGCTTTCATTCAAACCAGTTCCCTCCATATAAATTGCATTTCTTCCGATTGGTGATATGGTTCGTTCACCCCTATTTCATCCAGCTGACTGTGCATATCTCCACCGTCGAACCGCTTGGCGTCCGAGCTCTTCGCACTTACTTCCTTGACGAAAGTGCTCCTTCTGGGGAGGGTGGCTGTCCATTGGTTCCGCCTGCACTGAGCCCGCCAGACTACGCGATAAGGAGAAGACAGAGAACTCCGGACACGGCTGTATTGTCAGGACAAAA
>NW_008751955.1:448897-460853 GCF_000715545.1 Opisthorchis viverrini
CTGGTCTTATGTTGCCTAAGTCGTATTGGTGACTCCGCCAACGCACCTGCTTTCCGAACGCGCCGTAGCGATGGTGACTTTGGGGGTGCGTTCCTCTCTGCACATGTACTTTTTCCATGTCTGGGCGCGTCCTGACAGTGGGGAGCTTACGTAATCAAACACTACACGTAGCGGGCAACAGTGCCATAGTGGTTGGTCGGTTGTGGGCCAGCTCCTTTAGTATTCCAAGTTGTAGCAAAAAGTTACTGAAAAGTTCACAAGTGCATCAACACACGACAAACTGGTTGCCATGTCGTACAATCTGGGTCATAATGGACTGTTGTCTAATCCAGTCAGACTCCAGTTGAAATCATCTCAATGCATTTGAAACCGTATAAATTTACGACAGAGCCATCAATTAGTGTTATAATTTCATCGGCAGTATAGAGGAAGTATTTCTGGAAGATGCGAGAATAGCTCGTCGATTCCGGTTTTTTCCTCGTTAGACGGTGCTTGGCAAGTGTCCGCATTGTTTCTTGTGGAAGTCTCTCGTTCGTTTTTAAGCGAATAGCTCCATTTGTCTGAAGTCTTGTACATGGCTGGCTGGGACCAACTGGAGCAATGTGAAGAATCTATGTTACGAACGAGGAGGTTTGTCATCTGCCTAAGGAAAGTACAAAGAATAATTTATCCCTGTGCGTTATCCCAACGTGATAACAAGGAAAATTAATAATCTGGCCAAGGTCGAGCTAATTTGCAGTCTTGCCATCCCTCTGTTTGAAAGAAAAAGCTCAAAGACAGCGTGGCTTTTTTGGTCCATTTTTTGAATCAAATGGTCTCTCTTCGAGGAGTCTCTTTCACGAAATCGTCAGTGACGGAAGCGTCATCATGGCATCTCCAGCTTGTTCTTCCGAAAATACCGCTACCTAGAATTCAGAACACTGGGCATTGTTTTGAGCGCACTTCAGGCTACAAAGTCGGTGAAGCCAATTCCAGTCCAGTAGAGGAGAGCTCGCTGTTGTGTAGGGCGGTGCACCAGCATGACAGACATCTGGTATCTCTAAATCATTGACTTTGAATATTTTCTTTGTATTTTCGCTTATTGGGAGGTAAGAAGCATTTTAAGGGAACAACAGGTATCGGCTTTTCGATTCCGCAGGATTTTGTCATCAAGGGACTCGCGGTGCAAAAGCTGTGCTACTAATATTTCATTTTCGACAGAAGTGACCGTTTGCAAGGTAACACTGTAGCGATCGCTACATTTTCAACACAACACTGATGAGGATAATACAGGTAGTTATCCTGGTGTTAAAGTGCGGCTGTCTTCTTTGTGAACCCCACCGAACACTATGCAACAGATGGCTCAATGGTCAAAGTGCGAATATACCCATGAGAAGTTCCGTGGTGCCGACTTCTGTCTAGACTTGGGAAACTTGGCATTATCCCAGCTCTCGTGCTTTCTTCGGATGGCATGGAAGCTAGGCACCGGAAGGGTGCCTCTTTTAACCTTTCGCATCAAGGCATAAGTGGTGCTAAACTCTCTCTCAGCGTTGCTATGGTTTAGGCCCGATTCAGGGGTAGCGTGATGATTCAAACTAGCTTCTTAAGGCTTGCCCAAATAGCGGTGGTAGGGTTGCGACCAGGTTGATTCCCCTTCTCAGTTTGTTGCCTTTAGCTGCTAGCCGCCACCTACTCATATCCGCCAACAAGTGATGAAAACGAACGTCTAGTGTGAGGTGTGAACCCCTCAGTATGGGTCACCACTCTTGGTGAACGAACAAAGCCGAATGTGAATTACGACGCCAAGCGAAGCTAACTGCCTTTCGTCGCAGTAGAGGCAACGCTTTGCGAACAGGGTATGCTACGCAATTCAGTTCTTGGGATTAGTTGTCTCAGAATACCGAACGATTGGATACAGCCCAAATACAGCTCAATATGGACATTTATACAACTACGGGTCCCAACTGACTTCCACTGTTGGTTGGTTCAGAGAGGTGGAATATCGGGTAAACAACCAAATGACCCGGAGCGAAGCAATTGTCACGACAATCTGTTTGGTCATCGCTCTGCCACCATACCCCCAAAAAGTAACAGCTTCTCTGCACTGGACCCTTTGGTCCTTATTAGAGTTACTCTTATCTTTGACCGTGAAGGCTTTGAACTCCGGAAATTCCACATGCAAGGCAAGCGTGTTATCACTACTAAACCGACGCATGCTGGACGGAACTGAACAATCACGGATATACGGACTTGTCCAAAAGGTTTCAAACGTCCGCGATGTTACCCGACTGGAAAGTCCTAAAAGGCGAGTCAGTCGATCGACAAAACCAGGTTATCGTTCGAGGGGCCGGGCAATCAGAAGCAGTAATCCAGGTACATTCACTGTGCATATTGTACGTCAACCACTTCGCTAGATAAGCTGTTCATTGCAACACAAGGAGTACGTCCGAGCTCAGTTCCAGAAAAAATACGGAGAATAAACAGCTGTTTTGAGTTTACCTTTCAAAAGGCACAATGCTAGTGAGCCGATCGTCAGGGAACCATCAGATGGAATAGGCAGGACAGACTACTCAACCAAATAATCGTTGTCTTCCAAGACTAAATTAGCCAGTCCTCGGTGGATCAAAGACAATCTGTCTCACGGGAGATTCAACTTGAACCCAGCCCTATCCCTCGTTTATGATGGCTTTGTTCAACTAAATGTGCGACACCAGGCAACCGCATACTCTAGTTGGTACGATATTCGAGATATCGCAATACATTGTCCGGAAATTCGGATGGATTCAGTCGAATCTCCCGCCAGAAAGAAATTCGTATGCGAATGAGAGTAGTTGTGGAATCCCGCCTGAGTTGGGCTAAAGAACATAAGTTCGACGGAGTCTCAAGGACTGCACCTAGCTGATGAGCCCTAGGAAATGCGAAACGGATCGCGGGATGTCGAAGAGTTTTCACCTACCTCATGAGGGTGTGTTGAGTCTACACGAACTGTCCTCTCCATGTCTTTTGCATCCGCACTTATACCTCTGATTGTCAAGCCACTTACGCTAAGTGAATATCGCATCAGCCATTGGACAGAATACGCCAGCGGAAACGGAAAAGTCTTGTGCACAGCAAAAGGAAACCAGTTTCCAGTATCATCGGATCGCCGCATGAAAAAAACGGATCAGTTGTTACGGAGGTGAGTCGATGTTCTAAGCAGGGGGCGAAGCACACGTCGTAGGAGCCTCATGTCTCTATGGTTGCTGAGTGCAATGTAACGTTTTGGAGGCACCATGATCTCATGATCGTTCCCACTAGAACAACACAGGTAATGGTCGATGCAGCGTTGCATGGCAGCACAGGCGTGTACATCTGAGAACTTTTCGCACCGGCATGTTACTCACTTTAGGCCCTGCCTTTTGATAGATCACATGTGAAGAAAAGGCTAACAACGTATGTGCCTCTGCCTTTTGATAGATCACATGTAGTCCGACCGTCACATGCAACTAAAAGCCACAATCAGATTCATACAACTGAGGCAGATTGGAATGGCGATGCGGATCACTGAAGATAGTTGCAGCATTGCGACAAAATGGTAAGCATTCATAGCTGGGTGGAAGATCGGTTACCACAACCACTAAACCACCGCTACGCACAACTACGCACTGATGGTCACCTCGATTGGTGATGAAACGTTTGCAACCAAATTGCCCAGCTCAGCGAACAAGCCAACGACCATCTACGCCACCTGAGCTACCGACATTCTCCTCTATAGAAAATCGGTTACCACGTTTTAGCGTCTAGCTTACATAGCATTTTTAGTAATTATCATCGGCAACATCACATCAGCGTTCGACACCGACACTTCACCACCTGACAACAACAATTCATTTGAAAGCCCCATTGTGAAGAAAAGGCTAACAACGTATGTGCCAGCCTAACACAATCATTCCGAAGTGCCTACAACTCTAGATACTCATTCAGGCAATCTAGATGGAAACTGACGTCAAGAACGCCACTGATATCCACTGGCAGCCATATATTGCAGCGTCCCCAACCACGCACAGGCGGCTTATGAGGTTCTCATCCGGGGAGGGTGGGCAGCACCGACAACGCGCAGACTTTTCGTGATCTCCTTCATACTCCGCTGCAAGGTCCAAACGTATTTTTAAGCCATTGACAGAACAAATCGAGTTAAATTCATCAAAGATGGTACGGTAACCGGGTGAAATAGGAGGTGCTAGGGACATTTGCTGTCTATGTATGGTATTCAAATTGGATACCCAGGCATAAGGCATTGTGGCCCTTCCTTTTCGGGAATAATCCTGCCAGCTCTGCAACCAGTTCCAGCATGCGAACGACGTGATGCGATCATACCGGCTAATACAGCAGTTTCATATCCTTCATTGATGGGCTGTAACTAGTGCGACTACAAATCCGGTAAAAACATTTCTTTCTGTATATAATTCAATGAGAACGTCGAGTATTCCCCAAACGAGAATCGCATTTTAACATTTCGAAGCAAGAAAGCCATTGCCAGCAAAATCAGGTGCGTGGGTCATTGTCGTCTCCCTGGATGGGGACCCCGATGCAAAGTTTCCCTCCCCTGTTGGAAGCCCACTGGCAACCCACATCAATTATGTCACCTACCGCCTCTGATGCGCAGCTATCCACACGATCTCTCCCCAAACCATCGGTGAACGAAACTGTGCCAGCTATAATGACGAATACGCGACTCATAGAGCTGACGATGATGACTTTTCGGTTTATCTCACAGACCTGACGATGACTTTTCGGTTTATCTCAGTGTGTCCTATATCTTTACGTTGTTACAATTTTGTACAGCACTCCCTCCTCGAGGAAATGCCAAAACCTTCCCCCGGCCGGAGCGTCTCCTCTCAGAACTGGATCCTTAACTTTTGCAAGTGCTTCAGGAAACAGTTGTACGTGTTTTTCTTTCGTTCACTTTCTTTTTTGTGGAAAAATGGAAGTTTACTCAGCAGAATCCGAATACCCTTACGATCCCCCTACTGATCAATTGCTGCTCGCCTATTTTAGCATGGCAAGCACGTCAAACGGGCAATATCGTGACAAGCTCAGCGTTTTCACTTTGTTGGGCAACAACCATCATCTCGCTCAGCACCGACAAGTTTTGCAGTAACGAGCCGTGCGACAATCACTGTGCCAGAAGGATCCTAAGTGGTGTGACAATGATAGTTCGCTGTGTGACACACTGTTACGTGTGAGCCAACCGGCAGTCGAACCGGTTGTAACTTGTGACCGGTCGATTCGTGCCGGTCAACAGACGACTCCGCACTGCAGGACATTCTTTCTTTCACAGGTAGCGGAAGCTCAATTGCTGACGTCGCGCCGTCGTAACAGCAACAGATAAGTAGTGTAAAAACTGTTTACACTTACTCAAGTGGTCGCACTTCCATTGGACACAGTTCGTCACAGCGAGATGGCCCAAGTGGTTAGAGCGCGAATCTTCTGCCCGGAAGGTTCGTGGTTCGAACCCGAGCTCTGCCACTCGACTTCCCCTGCCAGGGCCTGGGTGACCTGGCAGTATCCCAGCCCTTGTGCTTCCTCCGGGTGGCATGGCAGCTAGGCACCGGGTGTTACAGCTGGAAGATAAGATTTTTTACAGCTAGGCTTGAAGCACAGGTAACAAACACTGGCCTCCTGAACCATTAAACGGGAGGCGTTGTCGGCACTTTTAAAATGAACTTTGAAAACTCATCGGAACCCGCACAACACATCGCTTAGCTTGTCAAAAATCCCTAGCGGCTTATTTCAGAAGGTTCCTTTCGAATCCTCCGACTATCGTGAAGTCAGCGGGGTTACCGGCTCTTTTTTACCCCGGTTCCCCGATAATTTTCTCGAAAACAAAGCCAATCTGTATTAGCGTCCATTGACGATAGCTCAACTTAGAATATAGTATCTGCAGTCATTACCGGCCACGTCGCGCACCGACATTTGTTGTAGGCAAACACGTGACCAGATTATAAGGATGTCACACTCCTCTATAGACATCGATCGCCGTTAATACATATACCAGCATTAGATGTTACAGTGAGATATCAAGTAGGAAAGTCTACCAAAAGATGACTTGCATTTTTGCGCCATATACCGAATGAGGTTCACCAGCCGCATCTTGTTCTACCCAGCTAGCCCGCTGTATATGCAGAACTGTTCTGCGAGTTGGATGTGACATCGAATAATCTGGAAGCTGGTAATTTTACCGTTTTATTTGTTAATTCGCGCATCCGAGAGGTTGAATATCACACTGATGGAACCAAGCATTCGTGGCGCCTGTAAATTGAGTCTGTACCGTTTGATTTCGTGCGGCAATCACAGCCACATCACCACGATCAAATCGTGAACTCACCGAGAGACCAATGTTCAGGTTTTGCACACCTTTTATTCAGACAGACACAACAGTTAATGTAACCTGGCCATTTAGTTCAACAAACGTTTGGTTGTCACCCGTTTGACGCACAGAGGTCATCGGGACCGTGAGCTCCCACCGGTCGAACTCAACTAGTGAAAACGATTACTTTCGTTATCTTGAGCACGAATCAGCTCCACTGACTTTCTGGAGTGCAACAGCACTGGCATACTTCGCCGGATTTGTCAACAAACATCTCCATTAGGATCAAAGAAACCTGTTGATCACGTTCGTCGTGATCATTCTTCAGGTTTGACATTCATTCGAAGCATAAGCTCCACGCAACTGGAAGACAGCGTCGATAATGTTAGGTTAGCAAGTCAGTAAGGTCATTTCGTCCTGCGTCCAGATCAACAGTAACCAAATCCACAAGAGAAAATAGAGGTTTTCTATAGAGGAAAATGTTGGTAGCTCAGGTATCGTAGATGGTGGCCGTTGGCTTGTTCGCTGAGCCGGGCAATTTGAATTGCCGACAAGCCTCTAGGCGCGAACAATTATACTTCATGATTGTATACGTAGGAACGTGCTGTCACCCAGTACTCATCACAGGCCGGCGCCAGACCATCCGCAGGCGTGGGCCTTAGCAAGGCAGTATGGCAGACGAATGGTGAAGTTAATGATAACAGATGTCCATAACCGTCTCAAAAAATACGAAAGAGTACAAAGGTCACGTGGGCATCGGCGAATGGGGATACAGGACAACGGAGCAACCAATGGAATCACCCGACCGAACAACTAATCGCGACCAAAGGTCATCCCCTGCTAGCAGCACGTATATTAACACACGCACAACACTACCCAACGCACAACCACCAACCCACCGCTACGCACTACTACGCTCCACAATAACGCACTGATGATATCACCTCGATTGGTGATGAAACGTTTGCAAATCGAGGCTTCAAACGGGAAAAAATGATCGACTAGTGGTACGAGATCGGAAACCTAATATTCGCGGAAGGAAAGTCACCTCTGACATCCAGTTTGTTAAAACGGAGTACGACGGCATGGGTACCCAATTTGTGATCAATTTTCAAAAAATACAGGGAACCTAGTTTTATTCCCCACAATCCAGCCCGGTGCACCAACCACAGCGGCTCCTCAGTCCGCCACGCAACTGTAGTTACATACAGAAACGCGTTAGCCGTCCCCTGGCCCTATCTGCTAGAGAACTACTGTTAGACTTCAAAATTCGTGTTAACTGCTGCTACCTGAGGTAGCGGACGGAACAAAGGACTGGTAACTGCGGTCAGAAGCGTCGGACACATCAGATGTTCGAAACACAAAATTGGGAAACTTTCATAACCACCGCAAAATATTTCAGACGCCCACCAAGAAACTGAAGAATTTCAGTACAAAACACAGGTATTGTGTTCAAAAAGTAATCTAATATCACTATACAGTGGAAACTGTACTCGAAAAAATGTACCACCCACGGTAGTATCAATTGCAACTCAGAGGGCGAGGGGCAGCATAGATACAAAGCCAACAGATAAAACCGAGCACAGGTCCGACTCCACCACTGATGGATGTTTCGATACTGAGAAAAAGGTAGCTATATCTACTTGGTAGACTCTTTAAGGTAGGCAATCAGATGAGCCCGGTCTTCAGCCTTCTTCAGTCCGGCAAAGACCATTTTGGTGCCAGGTATGTACTTCTTGGGGTTCTCAAGGTATTCGAAGAGAGTCTCCTCAGTCCATGTAATACCTGACCAACGAAAAAAGGAAGAGGGCTGATAAACTAAACTGACAGATGGGCAACTGAAAAAGGTCCAACTATAATAACCCCACATGAGAGTACAAAATTCACCCAGGGACAGGACACCTGTCCTTCAAAGTTTACAAGTAGAACATTAAAATTCTAAGATGGAACGTTAAGTCAAAGGATGGAGCAAATTACGTATCATGATGATTCTTAAGATGAACAAAAGGTCTCTAATTCTACAGAACGATAAAAATCGATGAGAGCAAAGCACCGCTTTCCTCAACGACTGCATTTTTGTGATATTGAAAATTCAAAGTGATTTATCCCACCTGCTAGTCAGGACGAGGCCCTCACTTGTTCATGCGGTTTCAAAAATGGATGCCCGATTGTATTCAGGGAGTTCGCGTGCTAGCAGACTGATAGTGAACGAGCGTATTAGGGGTCAAAGTAACTGCTGCGCGATATGTGTCGAAACTTGGAACGGCGGTGGGGGATAAACTAAGGGGTAAAGAAGTTGGTTTCATAAAGGCAAACCATATCAGACTGAAACCCACAACACACTAAGGAGAACAGAATGGCTTATCGGAGAGTGTTCAACTGCACTTCATTCTGACAATCAGATGGCCAAAATGAAGGTCAAACTAAAAAAACGCAAGCTAAAAGGGACAGCAGAATTAGAATGTTTATTACACACATGCCTTTTACGAATTGTAAAAAGTACGAGGTCCACGTCCCTTATGTTCAAATACAGGAAACAAGACGAGTCGTTCCAGCGAGCAAAACAAGGCAGGGGTACATTGTTATCACGGGCCGCAACAGCAAACATTTCAACATTACATAATACATCTACTTGGTACGTGCGTTCGGAATAATTTCAAACTGTCCGGTTGAGCTCAAAAAGTCGAAAAAAGTCCTTCTACGAATGAATCAGTGGTACCGCGCGCTGAGAACTATATCAGCCACGGCACACCAGCAACGGCAGTGAACTGCAGTTGAATTTGTGGCCTTCCTGGTCCTCGTGTATGGATATCAAGGACAGGGGGTCATGCCTCCTGACAGCCGCGTTGTGTTCCTTTATTCGTGTACATAATTTTTTCCCAGTTTGTTGCAGTTGTTGCAGTCGATTAGGTATATCACATTGTTCCTCTTGGTTTTGTCCCGGTTGTCCTTCGGTCTAGAGATTAATTTCCTTAGAGTAGCCACGAAGATTCCTTTTTGTGCCAATAATCTGGTTGCGAGTTCTGATATATTCTTGATGTAAAGTAGGACTACCTGCCTGGTGGCTTGTTCTTGCTGTGGCTGTTGTTGAGATGCCTTCTTCTTCAAGCTTTTCTTGATAAAACTCCTTGGATATCCATTCTCCTGGAACACTCTGTATATATGGTTTTCCTCCTTCTTCCGTAGTTCTGTGGTGCTGCAGTGTCTCCGCCCTCTTGAACAAGGTTTGGACGCAGCTCTTTTTGTGGTTTACTGGATGATTGCTGTTGTAGTTCAGTATATATCACGAGCTATACACGAGGACGAGGACCAAGAAGGCCACAAATTCAACCGGCGAAAGAGGCACGGGATAAAAGAACAACCAATGGAACCACCCGACAGAATAAGTAATCGCGGTCAAAGGTCATCCCCGGCTACCAGCCCTTAAATCAACATACACGTAACACTACTGAACGCACAGCCACTAACCCACCGCTACGCACAACTACGCACCGATGATGTCACCTAGATTGGTGACGAAACGTTTGAAACCAAATTGCCCAGCTCAGCGAACAACCCAACGACCATCTACGCTAACTGAGCTACCGACATTCTCCTCTATAGAAAACTTTGAAGTCTGCTATCAAACCCCGAAAGCCTGTCTACTTAGCCACTTTCAATGTTCGCACAGTGAAACAAGCAGATCAGCAGGTGGCTCTTGCGCGTACGCTGGATACCCTCTGTATTGATGTATGTTGTCTGTCAGAAACAAGGACGCAAGTACTGTGATCGAACTGACTGCCCCCTCGCTCTCCTCCAGGTTCCGGCTGCGCACCTCTGGTGATGCAGAGGCCGCTGCAGCTGGATATGCTGGGGTGGGTATTGTACTGAGCGAACAAGCGGAAGCGTCTCTGCTTGATTGGATACCCGTTGACAGTCGCCTCTGTGCGGTTCGTTTGGCAATATCTGTGAGAGAGTCTAGAGGATACCAGGCCCGTCGCACCCTGTTTATTGTACATGCTTACTCCCCAACTGATTGCAGCTCTGAATCTGCTAAGGGCAGTTTCTGTGACGCTCTAGGTGCCCTTATACAGCAGGCTAAAAGCTCAGATATCGTTGTCGCTGCTAGTGATATAAACGCCCAGGTAAGTGGACCAAGCGATGCTGAGCCCCCACTGGGTGGTCGTCTAGGATTGGACACGCATGGACAACGGGGATCGCCTGCTTTAGATATGTGCTTATCACGCACTTTCCTTTACCCGGAACAACGGAAATCTCTTGACAGCGTTGCGCCCTCCAACGAACCAGCCCCGAATCCAAATAGACCACATCGCTGTCAGTTATCGGTTGTGAAGGTCGGTCACCGTCTGTCGCTCCTTCTGAAACACCAGCATGGACTCTAACTGTGCATTTGGACACTGGTGCATTTCATTGCGCTTTTCAGGTGTACGCAAAACGCGCACACCTCACTTGGCCACTGCGAAGCTAGTGGACTCAGAACTCAAACTAAACTATCAGAACCAGCTCCTGGAATGCCTGCCAAACTGTCCGTTGTCGGCTCTAAACGGCCACTGGGAAAGGATATCCAAAGCGCTACTCAAATGCGGAAAGTGTGTTTGCGATACAACCCAGCTAACCTCATCCAGACACTGGATCTTTGACGGGAGCGAGTCTGCTGGAGACCTGGCGACAAATCCCTCCTGGCCACAATCACAACTCCACTTGATGTATCATCCGACGCCAGGTGAAACTCAGTATCCGTGCATACCGAGAAGCTTGGTGGACCCAAAAGGCCGAAGGAATGGAAAATGCAAAGAATACTGGAAAAGCCCGCAAGCTGTTCCACTTGATTCGTTCGACTGGCCCTCGGAAACCACTTGTCAGCGAAATAATCAGGGACCAAAATGGCTCCCTGATATGCAGCAAAATAGAACGTTTGGACATCTGAGCACAGTACTTTGAGCAGTAATTCAGCTGGCCACCTGCTACCTCCAATCCAGAATCCTGACCTTCAACAGAAAGGTAGACCGTAAATATGGAGCCGCCTTCAGTCTCAAAAGTGTCCTGGTGTATTTCTGTACTCAAGTGTCATCGTGTTGCTGGTCCTGACAACCTTCCACCTGCTCTCTTCAAGGATGTTGGTGGAGTTCTCAGCCAGTACCTATCTAGCCTATTTGGGCCAGATGGCCCAAGTGGTTAGAGTGCGAATTTACCGACCGGAAGGTTCGTGGTTCAAATCCGACCTCCGCCACTCGACTTCACCTGTCTAGGCTTGGGCAACCTGGCAGTATCCTATCCCTCGTGCTTCCTTCGGGTGGCATGGCAGCTAGGCACCGTAAGGGTGCTACAGCTGAACGCTTTCTAGCCTATTTGGATCTATCTGGAGGAAAGAGCCCGTCCCAGACAACTGGAGCGAATCGGTAGTGGTGCCCATTTTCAAAAAGGATACTCGTAGTGAATGTGGTAACCACAGAGTGTTAGTTTGACCCCTGTGGTGACAAGACTTCTGGCGTCACTGATTCTCTGACGTCTTTTGGTGACTCGTGAACCCTTGACTGGTGAGAATCCAGCGGGATTTCTACCGGGTGGAGGCTACGTTGTCCACATCTCTACACTCCGTTGGGTGTTAGAGCAATGCCATATGTACGG
>NW_008751955.1:461200-481292 GCF_000715545.1 Opisthorchis viverrini
ACGAAACGCTTGGGTGCTGTCGGTGCTACTCGCCTTCCAGGATGGGGACCGCGTGATCCTCACTGTGCCTGGTTGGAGACACTGCAAGATATGGCTGCCAACCGATGTCAGTGGCGTTCTAGTTGTCAGTTTCTATCCAGATTGCCTGAATGAATGTCTGGAGGTGTAGGCACCTCGGAATGATTGTGTTAAGCTAGCACTAAGTCCCTTCCCCGTCCATTTTTATTCTTTACAATAAGGCTTTCAAATATGTCATGGTTGTACGGCAGTGAAACATCGGCGTTGAACACTGATGTCATGCTGTCGATGATGATCATGATGAAGAAGAAGTGTGTGATTCGTGTAACGTTTGCCTAGTTCCCGGAGTAACGGTCGTACCTTCCATCCTGCGTGGGAAATCAACTTTAAATGTATCCTTAATGCCTTTTGAACCAATGGCCCAAAGCTCGATCTGCGTCAGCGTCAAAAGTGAATTTACTGATAGAAGTCTGTCTATAGGGTCTGCAGATAAAATTGACGGCTAATTTCTTGAGTCTGAACATCTGGAATGGCTTGTCAGCCTTCTATGAGTTTCAGTTGTGAGAGTTCAAAATCACCTGAAGTTGGTAAGCTGAAATTGACATGGTGGGAGACCCGTCGCCAG
Organism: Opisthorchis viverrini; assembly: GCF_000715545.1. Lineage (NCBI taxonomy): Eukaryota > Metazoa > Platyhelminthes > Trematoda > Opisthorchiida > Opisthorchiidae > Opisthorchis > Opisthorchis viverrini. Next base: position 461,844 of record NW_008751955.1, read on the forward strand.
GGTTCTAACTGTGTTGCAGCTTGGTGATTTAGAAGATTGATCGAACTTATTCTATCGCGTTGAATAGTCTAAGTACTTGTGTGGCAAATCCCAAGAAACAAGACAAAGGACACCGGATGAATATTAGCTATATTGAGGATGAACAATAGAAGAAAGTACTGCGGCTCATTTAACTACAACAGAGAGAAAATGAAATCTCAGGGAAATATTACAAAACATCGATTTGCTTTTCAAGACCTGATCGTCCTTACATGCCCTGTTTCATTTCTTTGTTAAGGGTTTATTTTAATAAATTGGTATGGTTGGACGGCAGTGAAGCATTAGTGACAACACTGATGTTGCTGTCATTGATGATGATGATGATGATGATGATGATGATGATTATTATAAAACGAGCTTTGGTTCTGAGGCGACTGTCGAACACCTGAAAACGTCTTAGTTCCGCTGCCCGAACAGGCAAATTCTCAATAGAACAAAACAACCCTCACCGTAGCTTGACACACCCGTCCCTTGAAATTCAAGGATGCATCACTTTGACGCCATAGATTCCTCAAACTAGCGAACGTGGCCCGAGGCTTACAGATTCGTACATTGACCTCATCTGTCTCACTACAAGCATAACCAATACAACTTTCGAGATAAGTAAAACGCTCCACAAGTTCCAATACCTCTCTCTCCCGATTATTAGTCGCGTGTTCAGTGACTGAATGTCCAGGAGCATGACTTTACACTTTGTGGGTGCAAAGTGCATGCCCAAGGACAGGCAAGTTCGTCAAAAAACTGAGCCTTTTTCTTGTGTCGTCTGTGTACTCCAGATCGACAAATCTTTATTCACAGGCTATTTGAACACCAGGGTTTTGGAGACCTTCCAGCGTTCGCCTCACTGTCTCTTCGATCACGAATTTAAAGAGGAACGGAGAGAGAGAGAGCATCCCCGACGGACACCGCGTTGTGTACGGGAGCTTTTGGAGAGCTCTCTGTATACTCTCACATGTCCGGAAGTCTGAGAATACGAAGAACGTATTATTTTCAAGCTTCCGGGATATTCCTTGGTGGGCAAGCGTGTCGAGAAGAACAGACCGATCAACCGAGTCGAATGCGCCTTGGAATATTATAGGAATACTATAAAAGTGGATCGTTTGTGCGTATGGCGTTCTTCTGGCACCTGGCGGAGTATGAAGATTTGTTCAGCGCAACCCCTACCAGGCCGGAATCCCGCCTGCTGTTCTCGAGTCATTATCTCATGAGCCACCGTAATGCGACGAAGCCAACAGCTCGTTACGAATGGAGTCAAGCTGATCCCCCTGTGGTTAGCATACTCACTTTGAAAATGGGCACTATCACAGACTCCCTCCAGTTGTTGGGAACATGTTCCTTTTCTCAAATGCAAGCAAACCGATCAGACAAGCGTTGATTGAAGACTTCATCCTCGTCTTTGAACAATGCGGGTGAGAGTCCATCCAGACCAGGAGCTCGGTGGCGCTTGAGAGAACATATGCAATCGCAAACTTCCGAGGCTGTCGGTGGCTCCACATTCACCGCTCAGGGTTCTACTTCATCCGTGGGCTCTAGATGAGTGCCAGCTGGTGGCCACGACAGTTGTTGTTCGAAGTACTCAGCCCACCGGTCGAGGCATTCTTCTTTATTCAAGATGGTCGTTCCAGTCTGATGCTTGAGTTTCGCTCACAGGTGGTTTCCGGGGGCCGGTCGCACGGATCAACTGAAATGATCTTCGGGCATTACCGGCTCTCTGTGTTCACCATACTTAACGGTCGGCTCGCACGCTCACTCTCACTTGACGTCCCGTAATTCTTCACACTGGGTTATGTTCAGGAACAGCTGGGGTATTTCTCCGAGATTTAAACAGTGTCATCGTTCGGTCTATCCAGTGCTTATGTGCGCCTGATGGTGCCGTGCCACAGGCGAAATTCTCAGCACTATGCAAAGAAGTGACAATCTCGTCCAAGTATGTGTGCACATCTGATGGTGAAGTATTCGGAAGAGACTCTAGAAGACTATTTCTGTAAGTTTGTCTAACATCCGGATCTGTGGGTCTCCCAGTTGCCAAGCGATTCGTCCGCACCTTACGCGACCCAGGGAGACGTAGGGACTCCGGACGAGTGCGTGGTCAGAATCCACGAATGTGTTCCAAAACGACCGGCAGTCAGTTATCGATCCGCACCATCGGTAGCCGATGGCAACGTGATCGATTTGAGTTTGTGGCCGGTATGCTATTGGAGGACACTATGTGGCCAGACGACCTCGGCTATTTCGGAAGTACTGCATAAAACAGCCTGCGATCAGCACACAGCTGAAATAGTCGTTCACCATTGTCCAATCCATGTCGACCTCCTAATTGAGTCTCAGATACACTAAGCCTGCCCACTTGTGCATTCATATCTCCAGTAATTACCACGATGTCTGAGCTTTTAGCTCGCCGCAGCAGAGCATTCAGAGCGTCGCGAAACCTCTCTCAGACGGAACGGAGCTAGTCAGTTGGATCATAAGCGGACACGACAAACAGACAGCGATCAGCTTCCTGCTTGTGAGACTCCTTCACACACGTTGCCAGACGAATCGCAAAGAGGCGACTATCAACAGGTACCCAGTCAAGCAAGGATACTTCCGCACGGTGACTTAGGACGATACCAACCCCTGCACATCCCGCCGCAGCAGCCTCTGGATCACCAGAGGTGCGCAGTCGGAAGCGAGTGGAGACCGACGGAGTGGTTAGCTCAATCTTGCATCTCGAACTCTCGTTTCTGAGACAGCGCACATCAATGCCAAGCGAGTCCAGTGTGAGTGCAAGAGCAGCTTGTTGTCCTGCTTGCTTCAGAGTGCGGGGGCGCAGAGCCTCATTCTCGCCTGAATTCTGACGGTTGGTAGGACGTATTGTATGCTCGACCAGGAGTACCTGTCCCAACTTTGAATAATTTTAGTATTGTTCGTGATTAAGTGGTTAGATCTAGTTAGCTGTGCAGTTCCACATACATACGGCGATTAACTGCACGTTTACGGGATACTCCTACAGATGTAGTCAAACGAACCATAGTGAGGGGACCATCCGCGGATAACCATTCAATCAGACCTTTCAGTTAGGCGGCTTAGAATGCCAGATGTCGTTCAGCTGTTGCAACCTTTCGGTGCCCAACTGCCGTGCCACCCGTAGGTTGCACGAGGGCCGGGATACTGCCGGGTTGCCCAAGCCCAGACAGGGGAAGTCGAGAGGCAGATGTCGGGTTCGAACCACGGGCCTTACGGTCAGTAAACTCGCACTCTAACCACTTGGGCCATCACGCCCCTTAGAGTGCCAACCCGGCAAGAACCAGCCGCAGCAGCTCCTGGCTTATTAGAAGTGCACGGCCAGAAGCGAGCAGAAACCGATGGGGAGATCAGTCCCACAACCGTACTTGGGTTTCAACCCTTGTTCCAGAGAGACAGTACACGACCAATTCAAAGTGAGTCCAGGATACGTGCAAGAGCAGTCTGTCCGGCTTGTTTCAGAGTAGGAACGTTAGACGTTGTCGGAAGAAGTCAACGTCGAGGTCTGAACAATGATTTCGAAGTGTTTGCGGTCGCGGCAGCCGAGTCAACCGTGGATATTGCAGCTAACAGCAACCGGCCTCAACAGACCTGAATCCTTCAGAATGGGTTTACGCGAATGCCGCTGGCGACGGTGCGAGGCAACGAATATGTGAAAGAGAAAGAAGGGGACGTCAGGAGCAGTCTGCTTTCATTTACTCGCCCTACTGTACGCAGCAAGTAAGGTTACTCGGTTGATGGGACCGTGCGACGGCTGGTATGACATGAGATTACTCGTAGATGTGCAATTCACGGTTGTGATTTGGGATATTGCCAAGGCGTCCAGACCTTGACAGGAGGACAACTAGAACCCTCAACCAAAGGCAAACGCACGGGAGCGATCGTTGGCCTAAAGCTGTCAAAGAAACCTAAATTTTTAGAAAGTCAATGCATATGTCCCAAGCTCCAATATGGAATGTTAGGGGAGTGTGTTGGTCAGACCTCTACCCATTGACCAACCCAGTATGAAGGGCTCCGTGAGTGTCTTATGTACAATGCCCCAGTATAGCTCAATGGGTTATGTCGGTGCATACGCCATCACACTACAGTAAGGTCGTCCGTTCGTGATGAGAACAGTAGAGATAACGCGGCTGGCCTAGAACCACAGACCATCTAGCCAATCATACAACCATAACAATGGTCTCGCGCCTTAAGCGCTGTGCTATCTCGAGCTCCGTTCGAACTAGTCCTTCCAACAATCTGCTGGATGTCAGAGAATCATGGTGGTCATCGATAATTTCACTGAAGAGACTTTCGATGGCTTGTCAAAGCAAACGAAACAACTTACTAACACTACCAGGTAGAATGCTGTCCCTAAGCGGCCTTATAAAATGCAGTATGATTGTGTCACTGAAAGGAAGACGGTATCGCGCCAACTCGGCTATGGTGCTTAGCAAACTAGTTATTGAAGTTTGACTAAACTAAGTGCCGTCCTAACATGGGCATTTGTCCGGTGCCATACCCACATGAGTTCCTGTTTGCCTTTCGTCCGCCATCCAGAGAACGGCAGAAACCACGGAATTCTCTCAAGGTCCGGTCAAGAGGGTCAGGGTGTCCACGACCTGAAGGATACTGGGAGATTATGACGAGCACCGAAATTGTAAACACTATGATCTTGTCCCCCGACTACACGCTAGAATCTCTCAGAGTATGTTCAGAATCGCTCCAGGGAACCTATTACAAACTGACTGAACACAATAACCTCAGGTTTATCAGACCATTGGGTACACATTTTCCCCACCCATGAGAGAGTCCGATTCTTGAAGCCAACAAACGAAACACTGCTTTGTATGAGATAAATTAATGTCTCGGTATTGACTTCCAATTCATAACTCTGGCGACAGAAGCGAGACTTTCATCTATGACGCCCCTCCCCATAAAGTGGACTGGGGAGACTCGCTTTCTGGAGTTGTGCGGCTGTCAGTTCGGTTTAAGTAGACCCTCTACGCTAGTAAAATGACTTATATACAGACCACACTGTTCACCCAAAATATCTATCAGGAAATCATGGTAAACAACTTCAATCGGAGCAGCGAGTCCAGCGGAACCCTGATCCCAGACATTTTCCAACTCGATCGATACGTGTTCCCCTTCCCGTCCATCATTAAAGCACACACTGCTCACCTCAAATGGTCACATTATAGGATGTAAAGGATACGAAAGGAGCCATTTAAACAGAAAACAAAACTGTCGATTGCGTTAACTAACCTTTATCCTTATTCGCCGCAGTATAGCTGTATCCAGGAGCCTGACCGGTCTTTCGGCCGAAAAGGCCATTGAGATTTGGCCCAGTCTTGTGCGACCCACCTTTTTCGACCGTATGGCATTGTGCACACCTCTGCACAAATAGCTTTTTGCCTTTCTCGGAGTCACCCTCGGGTACAGTCATGCTCACGGTGGAGGCGCCGTTTAGTTGGGCCTCAAGGTCAGTTCACTACTTCGATTTAGAATCTGAGCTGTGAATGACGAGCAACTTTGTGTGGATGGTGAGGAATAGTCCGCCGGTAACATTGCTGGTAATGTTTTCATTAATTCTCTTTAAAATATTGCACCCAATTTTACATTCTTCCTTTGGTTGCAGTATTTTTCCTTTATTTCGCAATTTGTCTTTTTTAACCTCAATATCTGAAGTCCTTGTGGGTACGGCGGTTTAACACGCATGAGGCACAAGCAGTTTTTTTATATTTGTGGTGTAGCTGTAAAAATTTAGGAGGGAGGCGTAGTTATTTAACGATTGGGTGGGGCATACCGTCTTGGAGATTTAATGGTGAGAGACGAGCTGTAAAAAGAATTTTGGGGATAGAGTTTCAATCTGAATGTATGTTTCAGTGGAGTTAAAACACACAGGGATACTATATCAGATATCTGTGGCGTGAAAAAGTGGAGAAAACCTATGTTGCACCCACCGCTTTAGCGGAAGAGATACTTCTTCAGTTTCACGTGCGCATACTTAATGCTGGAGTGGTGGGGTGTTAGGGTTGGCTACAGATACCGAAGCCGGGGTTACATGTTTGGGGGTAATAGAGGTCTCCATGCTATGTGGGTGTATGCATTTAGAGGCCAATGAAGTGGTTGGCGTGATTAAGCTGCAACGATAAATGTCATAGCATGAAGAGTATGAGGAAGCCACGGAAGCTTTGGAGATGGCTACGGCGAATGAGGCTGAGGTTCACATCAGGTGACCAGGGGAGCTGTAGTGGATGTGGTAGTGAAGTCTTCTGAGAAAAAGCGTCCGCTGTTTCTGTCTTCAGATGCACCGATACCGCCCGCATTTCGCGATCGCCCGAAAGACTTATCATATAGGCGTCTGCCATCTAATGAGCCGGTGCAATTCATTTGGTTGGCCTGGAGATTGATGACATGTTCAGTCTGGCAAAGTATGACGTCCGGAGCCGACGGATATCTTTACCTGACATCTTTCGTCTTTAGCTTTTATCAAGTTATCAAGATTGCATGGGATGAGGTTGTAGTGGCAGAATATTGTAGCGTCCTAATCACCCACACACTTGACTGTTCAGCCCGCAGTCGCTCACTGGATCACGAGACTTGTCTCTTATTCATGGCCACAGCCACGTCACATTAAGGTGACTCACCAGACGTCCATTGTCTGCACCGTCTAGTGAACGTACCAACCACTCACGTGCCGACGCGCCCACGTACGGGAAAACGGACCTACATATAGGGAAACCGAACGCACGAACGCAATCAGCACACACAGACACGCGCGCGCAGGGAGCAAAGAGTCAGCCAAACACTCAAAGTCCACGGACAATCATGGAGTACGTGTGGCAGCCACACTGCGGAAACAAACACGTTCCTGCCGTCCGGACTTTTACCAAGGGACTCTCACATATGATAAGTTCCTTTTTTTGACTTGCTCCCATTTCGGACTGTATTTATTTTTATACGTGTTGCAGCTCTCCAGTGTCCATCATACCAAAAACTTTTATAAGTGCATACACCTGAGTTGTGTTATGGCTATCAAGCTATGTGCACTAACAATATAATACAGCATAACGTACTCCGTAGGCTACTGGCGTTGCCATTATGCTAGCTATGGGCTGCCGCCCTCCGAGGGGCGGGATTTTGGCTGGTTTCGGGTGCCAGTTATCCGCACAATGCCTTCAGCTGCAAAGCCTTTAAAAGTGGAGTGAAACGTCCTAAGCTAAAATGTTGTATTTTGTCGCATATATGATCAAGCCGAAGACTGTTCTAATCAAATTTCATATTTTTGCAGCTCATTAAATTTCATTGTTCACTGAAGCGCCCATACCCCGAAATGTTTTGTGGGATANTACTTCTTCAGTTTCACGTGCGCATACTTAATGCTGGAGTGGTGGGGTGTTAGGGTTGGCTACAGATACCGAAGCCGGGGTTACATGTTTGGGGGTAATAGAGGTCTCCATGCTATGTGGGTGTATGCATTTAGAGGCCAATGAAGTGGTTGGCGTGATTAAGCTGCAACGATAAATGTCATAGCATGAAGAGTATGAGGAAGCCACGGAAGCTTTGGAGATGGCTACGGCGAATGAGGCTGAGGTTCACATCAGGTGACCAGGGGAGCTGTAGTGGATGTGGTAGTGAAGTCTTCTGAGAAAAAGCGTCCGCTGTTTCTGTCTTCAGATGCACCGATACCGCCCGCATTTCGCGATCGCCCGAAAGACTTATCATATAGGCGTCTGCCATCTAATGAGCCGGTGCAATTCATTTGGTTGGCCTGGAGATTGATGACATGTTCAGTCTGGCAAAGTATGACGTCCGGAGCCGACGGATATCTTTACCTGACATCTTTCGTCTTTAGCTTTTATCAAGTTATCAAGATTGCATGGGATGAGGTTGTAGTGGCAGAATATTGTAGCGTCCTAATCACCCACACACTTGACTGTTCAGCCCGCAGTCGCTCACTGGATCACGAGACTTGTCTCTTATTCATGGCCACAACCACGTCACATTAAGGTGACTCACCAGACGTCCATTGTCTGCACCGTCTAGTGAACGTACCAACCACTCACGTGCCGACGCGCCCACGTACGGGAAAACGGACCTACATACAGGGAAACCGAACGCAATCAGCACACACAGACACGCGCGCGCAGGGAGCAAAGAGTCAGCCAAACACTCAAAGTCCACGGACAATCATGGAGTACGTGTGGCAGCCACACTGCGGAAACAAACAAGTTCCTGCCGTCCGAACTTTTACCAAGGGACTCTCACATATGATAAGTTCCTTTTTTTGACTTGCTCCCATTTCGGACTGTATTTATTTTTATACGTGTTGCAGCTCTCCAGTGTCCGTCCATCATAAAACTTTTATAAGTGCATACACCTGAGTTGTGTTATGGCTATCAAGCTATGTGCACTAATAATATAATACAGCATAACGTACTCCGTAGGCTACTGGCGTTGCCATTATGCTAGCTATGGGCTGCCGCCCTCCGAGGGGCGGGATTTTGGCTGGTTTCGGGTGCCAGTTATCCGCACAATGCCTTCAGCTGCAAAGCCTTCAAAAAGTGGAGTGAAAGAAACGCCCACGTACGGGAAAACGGACCTACATACAGGGAAACCGAACGCAATCAGCACACACAGACACGCGCGCGCAGGGAGCAAAGAGTCAGCCAAACACTCAAAGTCCACGGACAATCATGGAGTACGTGTGGCAGCCACACTGCGGAAACAAACACGTTCCTGCCGTCCGGACTTTTACCAAGGGACTCTCACATATGATAAGTTCCTTTTTTTGACTTGCTCCCATTTCGGACTGTATTTATTTTTATACGTGTTGCAGCTCTCCAGTGTCCATCATACCAAAAACTTTTATAAGTGCATACACCTGAGTTGTGTTATGGCTATCAAGCTATGTGCACTAATAATATAATACAGCATAACGTACTCCGTAGGCTACTGGCGTTGCCATTATGCTAGCTATGGGCTGCCGCCCTCCGAGGGGCGGGATTTTGGCTGGTTTCGGGTGCCAGTTATCCGCACAATGCCTTCAGCTGCAAAGCCTTTAAAAGTGGAGTGAAACGTCCTAAGCTAAAATGTTGTATTTTGTCGCATATATGATCAAGCCGAAGACTGTTCTAATCAAATTTCATATTTTTGCAGCTCATTAAATTTCATTGTTCACTGAAGCGCCCATACCCCGAAATGTTTTGTGGGATAATTTTCCAGCATATCTGAGACCCTAGGATGCCTAAATGAGGCTTAAAATTTCGGACTTTTACCCCCTATTCAGTTCATCGAGGACACGTCATAACTTTCGAAAATTTTATTCCATTATGAGAATACTGAGCGCCCGGGTCTCGTTGAAAGTATCTCAAGTATTTAGATGGCGCCTTTTGCGTTTTTTCTGGCATGGCTTATCGTGTCGGTCTGTTTTCGTATGTCCAGCTGGCGGATTTCTGGTTTGTAGCGGCTTTGTGTCTCGTGAAACGCCGGCTCTTCTTCTGAGTTTCTCGTAATTGTCACCCAAAAGATATCTGGGACCCTAGATATGTGAAACCACCGAGAGGAAAATAGTTATAAAAGGTCGAATTTGGGCCTAAGAGCATAGAAGTAAGCATTCTACCACAGGTATGTCCAGCGGATTTCTGGTTTGTAGCGGCTTTGTGTCTCGTGAAACGCCGGCTCTTCTTCTGAGTTTCTCGTAATTGTCACCCAAAAGATATCTGGGACCCTAGATATGTGAAACCACCGAGAGGAAAATAGTTATAAAAGGTCGAATTTGGGCCTAAGAGCATAGAAGTAAGCATTCTACCACAGGCGCTCAGTGGTTCTGAGGAGTGTGAATAGTCGTTGGTCAGGATTACTGAGGCAGGAAATTGCTGCAAGCGCTGACGACTAGATTGTCATTAGGAGAATTTATTAGCGAAGCAAGTGAACAGTAAAAAATGATGGGAGGCTCCATGGAGTTCTGGCGCAAGTTGAGCGGAGTGTGTCGGGATTGTGGGCTTATGTAAGACATCTAGTCGTCAAATAGCAGGGATATGGTGAACCACCTGCAAGTTATTTGGATGGGTATGGCAGTTGCAGTACCGTCATCTTGACGTCATGCTTGAGGGAACGAGATCTGTATGGAACAAGGGTATCTGCGGGTCCGTCGAGGGCGCGTGCGGTTTGTAATGAGCATTCAGGCGAGACAATAAGACGGTGGCATCTAAATTTAGGACTCGAAATGTGTGTGGCAAGTGGTTGCTAATAACTCTAGGGTGGTGGGTGGACTGCGGAATAAGATAGCGGGATTTTAAGTGGGTACAGTTTTCAGCTGTTGTAGTGATGAGCATTGCCATATGTTGAATAAATTAAGTGACATCTGGGTGTAATCATATGTGAATATGGAGTGCTTAATTAGCTCGATAACGTACCGCTTAAGTCGTAGTTGTGTGGTCGACCATGAGGCCGGGCAGGATTGACATCGAGCGGACCGAACGGAACATTATAGTTAATGTGCACACGCCTTTGTAGCCAGTTCATTTGAAGTTAGGCCAGGTATATTGGGAAGCAAACAAGGTCACACTAAATGCGTCAGAAATACAATCAAAGGCAGTTGCTGAAACGGTTGAGTGACGATCACTCAGGGAGTGGACGGGGCCTGGTGCGGAAGACAAATTACTGGTTAATGGTTACGGTAAGCGGTAGCATACGGAGCGGACAGGTCACTGCCTGTTTCTCCATGGCATAGCAAGAGGTGCTAACTAACTGTGGAAGTTTAGTGGCTCAAGTCAAGTGGTGACAAAAGATAGGTGGTAATGTGGGTTGCATAGTCACGTTGCAAAGTTAGAAGCTGAGGTGAGCTCATCACGGCGCATTACCACCCAGTGAAAAGTTTATAGGTCGTGTAGAACAAGCTGTATCAGATGCAGCGCACCATACAGTATACATCTGTTGGTTTACATGCGAGTCAACTTCAAATTTCAGTTTTCTAAACCTGATGTTTTGGGTTCTCAGTAGATTTCAATGGAACATATGCTGTATCCATCGCAAGCGGAAACCAGCAACACAAGCAGTCGACAGCAGGTCTTCTGTTTTCAGTTTTCCTTACATTGCTATTGGGCCAGAAATTCCGAACCTCAAACGTGGTTTCGAGACTTCTGCCGTGCAGACTTCTCAGGAATGCGCATCTTCCTTGAACATGTCACACTGAGACCGGCTCCGGTGAAAGAACTATATAGGACAATTGTCCAAAAGGTTCACGAGGCTGACGCGACGTTCGTCCCAAAAAAGCAGCACGCACTCGGATGAACCGCAGGCTGCCAAAAAGGGATCGGCGACTTCTGAAAAAAGTTCCCGAATCTTTTCAAAAATTTGACTACAGGAGGTACAGAAGATGAGCTGGCATCTTGTAAAATGCGGAACCGCTGTAAATCAGAAATCCGCAAATGGACCATACGAAACCAAGCCACAATTGTGGACATCGCACGAAAAAACGCCACAGAAACAAGCCACCCGCGTTCTCCTTGAGGGACAGAAACGGAGAACCGACGAATGACCCAACAGTGGTATCTGAGATTTACGGAGAACACTATGCGTGTCTATACTCAGCCCCAGCGTCTTTTTCACGTCCACTCTTGACAAGGCGGAAATACGAACAGCTTCTGACCGACTTGGTCTTCATGGTGGAGGACATTCGTCAACTCTTGCACTAGCTCAACCCATCATGCGCGTTGGGGCTCGACGAAGTCCATCCGAGGATCCTGAAAGAAACGTCCTCCACACTGACAAATCATCTACACATGGTGTTTTGTCAGTCGCTTGACGAAGTCCGCCTTCCTTCTGCTTGGAAGGAAGCGATTGTCATGCCAATCTACAAAACTGGTGACCGACTATCGCCTGACGGCCACAGTCTCACAAGCCTAACTAGCGTGCCGTGCAAGGTGATGGAACGCATTCTGGAGCGAGCTATCCTAGATCGCCTTACTTCCGGCAATCTGGTATCTCCAGCCCAGCAAGGATTTCTCCCAAACCGTTTTTGCGTGACAGACATACTCGTGTTTATGGACAGCTTAACCCAAGCCAAGAACGAAGAACTCATATCGGATGCCATATTTTTCGACTTCTCAAAAGCATTTGATAGGGTCTCACACATCCCGCTGCTTCACGAACCCGAGTTTTACGGGATTCAAGGGAAAATCCTTCGCTGGATCAAGGCGTTCCTATCAGACAGATCATTCCGAGTGAGAATAGGCTCGACCTACTCTTCTCCAGGGCCTGTCTCCATTGGAGTTCTTCAAGCTCCCGTCCTGGGACTACTCCTGTTTCTGATCTACGTCAACAACCTCCCAGACGTTCTTGCGAGTCCATGTCCACTTTTTGCGGACGATTTGTAATCCTAGAGTACCAATGTCAGTGCTCTCCAAATGGATGTAGACGCTGTCAAGCAATGGTCGTTGGACTGGCACCTTCCTCTGAGTGACAAAAAAATGCGTCCATTCGTTCGGAGGAGGCTCAGTTAATGCCTTTGTCATACGTGGTGAGAAAGGACCAGAAAACATCATGAGGATAGATGCCAAAAAGGATTTGGGCATCTGAGTCTCCTCAAACTTGTCCTTCTCACTGCAATATGAGAAATCGGCCCAAAATGCATTCGCCATTTTACGGATGATCCAACGCACCTTCTCCCGTATTACTCGCATGGACTTCCAAATACTCTATGGGGCCTACGTCAGACCGCTCCTGGAATACGCTNTGGCAAACAGGTTTTTTTACCGCTGACCCAGCGAGCACGGCGGGGACATATTCACGGAGTCACGGATTGATACACAGGATCGAGGCTTTTGCCCAAGTTTACCGGGTCGGTTTTGCTCTTGTTGGTCAGTGGCTGTCGTTCGCCTAAAAGGCACAAGTGAAAAAAGGGTGTAGGACTGCTCTTTATGTTCTCAGCGCGGGGCAGTATGTTTGCCAGCGCGAGGAATCGCATAAATAAATGTCTAATAGTGCTTTAAATTGGATTCCAGAAGGAGCGTGTACAACCTTCCGAGGAAGGTCATTCCACGCAGCCATCACCCGAAATGAAAGAAAGTTTTGTCTAATGAATGTGTGCCCTGAGCTTGAAAACTTTGTTACTATGACCCCGCCGGGTGTTTGCTGGATCAACGGTAAAAAACCTGTTTGCCAAGCTTTCTTAAGAAAATTTTCAAGCTCAGAGCACACACATTCTTTAGAAGAAGTTTCGTCTCATTTCGGGTAGTAGCTGCGTGGAATGACCTTCCTCCGTCGGTTGTTCACGCTAATTCTAGAACCCAATTTAAAGCACTATTAGACATTCATTTATGCAAATCCTCGCGCTGGCAAGCATACTGCCCCGCGCTGAGAACATAAAGAGCAGTCCTACACCATTTTTTCACTTATACCTTTCAGGCGACCGACAGCCACTGACCGACGAGCATAAAATCGACCCGGGAAACTTGGGCAATAGCCTCGATCCTGCGTATCAATCTGCAAATCCGTGAATCCGTGACAGTTCTCAATTACTTCTCAGTCTCCCGCCAGAGAAAACCGATGGCAAACAGGCGGTAGTCAACGTATTTGTTTGAGGCAACACGATGCTGCGGCACGAAAGATATTAAATTCAGTGATTCCAAAGAAGTTACCCAGCTTGCGAACGTTGAAGTATGTGGTGTTTTGCAAATCAATGTTACATTTTCCCCATTTTCTACTCTCTTCATATAAACTTGAATTGCAATTTGTAAACACTGTACACGTATCATGACATTTTGTTTTATTGTACCAACAATTACATTAAAATCGAAAATGGAAATACACAATTTCTTGGCGCGACTTCCCTGCTTTTTGCTGAGTCAGTGAAATTGCATCCGATTGTACTGATTGCTGTTTGCTGAAGTCGTGGGATTGGATCATTGTGTTTGTGTGTGAACTGTTGAACGTCACAATAACTCCTTGTGACAATTTCCAGCTGTGATAAATTCCTACCGTGGAATTTACTTCTAACACTCGAACTATCAGTGGAGAATATCCTTTTTACTCTGGATATATTCTTCGCCACCGAATACGATTCCTGCACAACATTTCGTGTAGTGGGATTATTGGACCCTCAATTTAGTGAGTCTGTTCCATTCACTCGTCCATTTCTTATTGCCATTTGTTATTTCTAATCTGATATTTTGATTGTATATTTTATTGAACACGCATACTTAGGTCCTTGTCCGCTACAAGTACGCCTCACAATGTGTGATCGAGCCGCCAGTGTCGTTTCCCATCTTGAGGACGACGTGCAAATTATTTCCGGTGGCAGCTCAGGTTTCTCCTTTTGATCGTGTCAGCGTTTACTGCGTACCCTTCAGTAGAGGCGGGGTCACCTGCGACCACCTATTGTGTAGGTGAGAAAGCCACTATGAGTGTGTTTCACAATCATGCGCGGTCAGGTCAACCAATAGAAATGGGGAATCAGACAATATCTTTGATGAACTATCACTACGGAAATCGCGCTTAGTACTGTAAAGTGAATGAGAAAAAACACATTTGGAATCTTGGACAGAAAGGAGAAATCAAAAGGATTTGGTAATAGTAATATTTGATGTGGCAACCAAGAGCATGTCGTATCTTTTGAGAAATCATTTCCATCGTGCGGATACTGAATGGCCTGAGTGCCCATTCTGAGTGGCTGAAACCTATATGGCGGGAATATTCAAAAGTGGAAATGTGGCGGATTTGAGGTTTATGATTGGTCCCCTTGGACGAGGTAGAGAATTATGATGGGGTTGTAGCAGATAAAAATTCACATTGTTAACAGATTTCCAAATGCAATGAAGGCCGATAATATGCGATTCCCAGTAGTTCAACACAGTTTAACACAGCTTACATGTGACAAGTGTAGTCGCCCACGCTGTCCCTAAATATGACGGTATCACAAAAGAACGGTGATATTCGTGCTTAGCGTCGGTAACGGAAAAGTGAGTAATTAGAATAACCCACACTAAGCAGTTAATGCTAGCATGTTCGCCGTTGTCACTCAACACCGATCACTTGTTGTGGCACAATTAGTCGTTCGATAGAAACGATTAGCATGCGTATAACTGTATGCGTCACTCTAGATGCGCACCTCGAAGGCCATGTATCATGCGAATTGCGCTCAGTAAGTGCAGAAACCAGTATTTTCATTGAACGACCTAATCCTGGTTTATAATAACAAAACTATCGGTGCATCCTTCGCAGCCGACAGATCAACGATAGTGCTTGCGGTTATACCGGAGCTGGTCAGGGATTTTATAATTCCGGCATTTCACTCTTTAACTCAAAGTATTATGTGGACATAAACAAAATTTGCCGGTCATTTGAAAACCCAGAAGAATGAGAGCAATTGTTGATGTATTTAGTGAACATTTAATGATACTCTTGTTTATTTATATCACATTGTTGGTGTGGAACCTTGGTAACGCAATTTTGTCCGGGAGGCACCCTTTCAAGTTGTTGCCATGATACCCCATTTTCAGAGAGTCACCGTTCCCTCTTGCCTCCAAGGCGTCCTTGTTACATGTTTGACGATGATGGCTTGCACGGATTGGTGGTTTCACACGCCATACAACCGACAAGATCCCAAATCTACGGTGTTCCTGTATCCTAGAATATTCCTCTTGAAGAACATTTATTTTTTGTGTGTAGCGAAGGTCCCGTATACGAGTAAAACGTTTGAAGTGAGGCACCCAAGAAGCGTAGACAGTGGCTCAGCCACACGAGGGTGCGGGGCTCCTGCATACATTACTAAACACATGCTGCCAGAGGCAATCCTATGTTGTCCTGGAACCACCACCTTTCGGAATGACTCTGAAGGTGTATGCGAAACAGGAAAATTACGCCCTGTTTTCTCACATACGCATGCTTATCTTCAACGCAAGGCCTGGATGCCTTGGTTGCCGTGACGACTGCGTTGTTAGAAAATATGAAACCGCTTGCCAGGAAACAATTTAATTGACTGCTTGCAAGCAGTCATCGAAAATGTGTTCCGCACTTTACTTGGAAAATAAACGGGAAGAGAATTGGTAAAAGGCTACCAATGATGTTTAGGCCGCTGTCAGAATTTCCACCCTGGATGCGTCTATGACACCTGCTGTGGGTAATACACACCTTGGCACACGACCTGCGCAAACCTGGACCGCAAACGTTCGCAAGAAGCTACAGCAGTATCGAAATCAGACGATCCCAGGCGGACTATTGCCTCGCAAATACCCAATTAGATAGTTCGAAGAATTTTTGGCTGAACTAACTTGTCTTTGCGTGAAAGCCTGTACTGATGCATTATTCTCAGCAGCAGTAGCTGATGGTTGAATATCGTTCGGTGGCAAAGAACATGCACTAGATTCAACCAACGGAACCAGCGACTGACCGTGATACTCGGCAGCAAAGGCCATGCGGCGACATGGCAGTCGTTCGAACAACATTCACGGGGACGCCATTCTCACAAAATGTTCCACATCAACATCATAACATTCCTGTGATTTATTTCGACTCAGTTCGACCAACACCATTACAATCGGTGATAACCACATGCCACAAGCGGAAATCACCTCTGTTAAACTGCTACGTCGAATCTGCCCGAAGTACATCACCGTACTTCGGGAACAAACCACGAAGACGAACGGAAGTAAACGGCAGAACATTTAGACTACCATAATCGCAAACAGACACAGCCACGGGTCCGAATGAGCGCAACGCATCCCGGATACCCTGCAGATCCCAAAGAGGATGGGCGCAGTGGCGCAGTTTATCGCGCAGGACTCGCACATCATCACCTGTTTAGTATATTTCATAATTTTCTCGGTCGCAGTCGCGGATTTCTAAGGAGGACTTGAAACGCCTCATCAAGCCAAGCGCCACTCGTTCTTGCTGGACATTTAATTGTCGGTTTGCAGCATACCCTAGCCAGTGAGACGTACGCAGGTCATGCAAATGTTGGATGTTATAACTGGCAAGTATCAGACGACCGTTATTGTGAATGACTCACATGAATGGTCAGCAGTCGAAATCAGCGTAAATGAATATAGGTTTATTGAATGATTATGCAGACGATAAGCAACATAACAACGACAATTTTCATTGGCGTTCCCGTGTGAACGTGCACGCACGCATCTACATTTCATCCGAAGATATATTCTCCGAACCTACGGGACATTATACCATAAAACCATCCTACTTGACAGCAATCTACTGGAGGAGCTTCATAGATTCATCATAATAGTCATCTGCCATACCTACGTTGATACAGCACTGGTCGCGTTTGACAGGTCGCGGGTACCCGAGCTGCAAGCAGAACAAACAAGAAGTGACAATTTTTAGCTCCGCACCGGTTTATATACCATCCCAACACAGGGCCCCTATGGACTTGGGACAGTAGTAGCCGGGTTCAGATAGCAAGACACTAACCCTGCAAACGCGCCCCAATAACTTACATTAATTTAAACAAGCAATAATAAAATCAAGGTGGATTGCAGTAATTTTTGGTTTGAACATGTGTAACAAAATTCAGCATCTTTGCGTGAAAATCTCTACTTCATCCGCAAAGGATCTGCGGGAATTGGAGTTTTTAGACGAAGAATCAGAGGCGTGATAGGTACTGTACCTGACGATAAACAGATTATGGCTTAAATTCTGTGCAACGCGAGGTGTTAAATGAGGAAAAAGGTTCATTTTGCTATGCGGGGATAATCCATTCACAGCATGTGATGGAGGAACTTGGAATATTATAAATAGGAGACGCAGTTTTTCTTTAAACTGTTGCCGCTAATGGAAGAGTCGCTGATAATCGGTTCGATTTCCTGTCATCAACTGTTTAATCCGCAAAACTCCACGTATCTAGCATTGAGTGTTCGAGTAGGACTTGGGACTGATGGAAACTCAGGAATTACAATGATCTTACTATCCCTTGGTTACGGGATTGTGTTTATCACTACGGTCGTGGTCAATGCATTAAAACAGCTCAGTCGGACGTATTCCATTTGGAGGTTAGTTTAAGGGGGCAAAATTCCAATTGATAATTACAGAATCGCAATCTACGATCAGTCCATAATCCTCATTCTGCAAGTTGTCGATGGGAAGAATAATTTTACAAGATGAGCAAAACTTCCAACCGAGGAATCGCAAATCGAGAGGCCGGTCACGTGATGCGGTTTCTGTGATTGATGGATGAGCGGCATCATATCTAATCTAAGCGCGAGTTAATCACACTGCTCGTCAGCCAGTCAGTCACTGGCCGGAAGACTGGGGGTTCCAAACTCGTGAGATGCGCACTGTTGATGATCCTCAATGAAGATAAACCACTGTGCACTGTTGGTTGAATTTCAGCATAGACTAGTATCACTGACAGGATGGAATCCCGATGGGAATTTACAAAATTACATCAAACTACAATCAACAAAGTTTACTCACCCAGTTTCTAAGAGCTTTTCAATCTAAACTAAATGCTAATTGAAAATATAGAGTTATTTTTACTGCACAACCCTGACCGCATGCAAAAACGCCTTTCTCAAACTTCTTTTCACCCGTGGTTTCGTATACTTGTTTTGTCCTGACTATGTTGTTTAGACATCGCAAGGGTGCGGACATCGAGAGTTCGTCTCATAGAGCTCGATACTCTACATAGTTTGCTGATAACTGCACAGAGGCGGTTAGTCACTGGCGTGTATATAGCGATGCCTTCAACAGTAATGCCTGGGAGCTGAGACGCTTTACGCCTGTGTCCTTCAGGGAAGTCTGCCACCGTTTTCCAATACCAAAAATAGAAAAGTTCAAACGAAGGACTTATCGTTCTGAGTGTAAGTTGTAATAGTTCCACCGAGTTCGGTTGGGTGCAGGTAGTCGTGTTTCTTTTGGCAGATTCCCTGCTACATGATCCTGGTTGTCCGCAGTTTTTGGTGTGTTGAGCCGGTCTGTGTTCCGTCGCGCGAGTGTTGCGTGTGTGTACGCGCTTGATTGTGTTCTGTCCTTATATATAGGTCGTTGCAATGAGCGGGACAGGAAAACAATGTGAAATCAACCTGGTGTCTTCAAAAGGTCATGGAACGGGATTGGACATAGTGTCCTATCCATGTCACGATTATGACGCGTGATTGTGAGACAGATTAAATGGAATAGGGGTAGTAGGCGCCGGTGGGAAACGGATTAGAGGAGTACTTAAGCAGAAGGATAAACTTTACAAATACCACCCCTTTAGAGAGGGATCTTCTGGGCGCTATCATCAATCCAGACAAGTCACGTCTTTTCTGGTGATGCACGTTGTGGTTTGTGGAACAAAACAAAGCACGAGGGAGACAGTGGATGCGGATGCACTAATCAGATTGGGCAACCGCTACAAATCCAGCTAAACCTCTCGTTTATGATTGTAGGTGTTCACAAAGGTTCGTACATAAAGTACGGCCG
>NW_008751955.1:481810-483802 GCF_000715545.1 Opisthorchis viverrini
CCTGACCGCATGCAAAAACGCCTTTCTCAAACTTCTTTTCACCCGTGGTTTCGTATACTTGTTTTGTCCTGACTATGTTGTTTAGACATCGCAAGGGTGCGGACATCGAGAGTTCGTCTCATAGAGCTCGATACTCTACATAGTTTGCTGATAACTGCACAGAGGCGGTTAGTCACTGGCGTGTATATAGCGATGCCTTCAACAGTAATGCCTGGGAGCTGAGACGCTTTACGTCTGTGTCCTTCAGGGAAGTCTGCCACCGTTTTCCAATACCAAAAATAGAAAAGTTCAAACGAAGGACTTATCGTTCTGAGTGTAAGTTGTAATAGTTCCACCGAGTTCGGTTGGGTGCAGGTAGTCGTGTTTCTTTTGGCAGATTCCCTGCTACATGATCCTGGTTGTCCGCAGTTTTTGGTGTGTTGAGCCGGTCTGTGTTCCGTCGCGCGAGTGTTGCGTGTGTGTACGCGCTTGATTGTGTTCTGTCCTTATATATAGGTCGTTGCAATGAGCGGGACAGGAAAACAATGTGAAATCACCTGGTGTCGTTCAAAAGGTCATGGAACGGGATTTGACATAGTGTCCTATCCATGTCACGATTATGACGCGTGATTGTGAGACAGATTAAATGGAATAGGAATCCAGACAAGTCTCGTCTTTTCTGGTGATGCACGTTGTGGGTTGTGGAACAAAACAAAGCACGAGGGAGACAGTGGATGCGGATGCACTAATCAGATTGGGCAACCGCTACAAATCCAGCTAAACCTCTCGTTTATGATTGTAGGTGTTCACAAAGGTTCGTACATAAAGTACGGCCGCGTGGAGCCCAACCAAGGGTGTGCAATCTCACGTTGTTTCACTGAGTTTTGTGGAGCTTTAAAACAGTTTTAGAAAGCCACGGCTCATGGTTGAGAAAAAACCTTTGTCGTCAATTATTCTGTCTCCGGATACCGCTTCTTATGGTACGACAAATATCACCCCTTTGCCATACAAATTTGCTTATGGATACTCGATGAAAAATTCGCCCTCCAGTTAACGTGTTTCTCACGGTTTGATGGACAGAGTAGATGGATATAACACGTACCAAGTGTATTACGTTGTAACCTCTGTACGTGGTTTCAGTGAGTTCCTGCACCTTCGGCAAATTCATTGACTAAAAGTGCTGGAATTTTTTCACAAAGAAATACGCAGCACTTATATCCAATTTGGATCATTGGCGTGAAATTCACATGTCACACGTTGGAACTTGACGATTCGCTCATGTTTTTAATATTACGTTACGATAAACTTTGTATACCGAACAAGGAAACACGAAAGAGCGTTAATGTTTTTTGCCTGGCTTTCAGTTTGAGGCATATCGATGGCTGGGGTTGGTCTGAAACCAAGCAAAATAGTAAGAACCAGTTTATTCGCCCGACGAAATTTCAATGGGGCATCATTGGAGCTAGAAGACAAAAGTGAACTCAACCGGAAATGATTGTCACCAGGGCGCTGCTTGAAAAGTGAAAAGGATATCTGAAACCTCAATAACAGAAGAGAGTTACTTGACGATATGACTTGGAACAGAGTGTAAAGGTCGAACGGTATCTTCGACAAAAGTGCAACCGGAAATGATTGTCACCAGGGCGCTGCTTGAAAAGTGAAAAGGATATCTGAAACCTCAATAACAGAAGAGAGTTACTTACTGATATGACTTGGAACAGAGTGTAAAGGTCGAACGGTATCTTCGAGTGACGCGTAATACCAGAACCTCCGGGTAGGCAAAACAAAATCGGAGCTGGGTTTCTATACGGTACTATTAGGGTAAGAGAAATTCACAATTTGTACAAACCTCGACAGTAGATACGCGTCCAAAACAAACAGTCCGCTTGGACTTCAAAAGTGCAAAGCAAGGGAGCAAACAGGCTCCAACGTGCGACAGTCACACGTGCAAAGTCAGATACAAATGGCTGGATGACCTCAAGGCCAAATGGGTGAAGTGGTAAGGACAAACAA
>NW_008751955.1:486042-513082 GCF_000715545.1 Opisthorchis viverrini
AAACAGGCTCCAACGTGCGACAGTCACACGTGCAAAGTCAGATACAAATGGCTGGATGACCTCAAGGCCAAATGGGTGAAGTGGTAAGGACAAACAATCGTCAGTTCATATATACACACTAAACACAAAAATGGGGCGGGGGTTACAAATGGGGGCATAATAAACGTGGGGAATTTCATTGTCAACACAACGGATGATACACAGAGAGACTGTGGTCGTGGCGTCTGTCTTGCGTATTAGCTGCAGAAATGCAGTTGCGGATAACTCTCATTAGGGGGCGAGATGGGTCAAGTGGTTATAGCGCCAATTTACTGACTGGAAGGTTCGTGGTTCGAACCCGAAATCTGCCTCTCGATGCCTCCGTCTAGGCTTGGGCAACCTGGCAGTATCTCAGCCCTCGTGCCTCCTTCGTGTGCCGTGGCAGCTAGGCACTGAAAGAGTGCTACAGCTGAACGACTATTACTTACCTCATTACAGTGCCTGGGTAAAATTCAAAACACGGTTAAAAACAGTGAGAAAATGAATTTGGACCTTGAAAGAATCAAATGATGTGGTCAAACTCAAAGTGACTGTCAGGTCACAAATGAGTATGATTAGCAGATCTATGGAAGGACTCAACTGATGCGTCTGTTTGTGAGAAAACGCATTATTCCGAGAAGCGGGAGAACCACATTGATTTTCTTTCGTTTGATCATGCGTGTTTGGTGGAAATTCCGAAAAAATCTGTTATTCGATACGATTTATCAAAAGTTTAATATTCAATCTCTGTTTGAGCACTACTGATCGGTTACAATAAGAAGTGGAATGGCGTTCGTCTCTCCTGTATCCTCGCACATCTTTGCACTCTTGGGTCATTTGTAGGCAATTGTTGGTTAGGGGAAGGCGAGTTAATTTCTCGACCATGTGTTGTGACTGTTTTCAATCTGTTTCAAAGCTCCACAAAGCCTGGTGAACAACACGGAATCGCTCATCCTTGGTTTTGACTCCAAGCGGCCGCACTGTAGGTATGAACCTCCGTGAACACTTACGGTTATAAACGAGAGGTTTAGCTGGATTCAGTTTTTGTCTTCTGTCAATATCGAATTCGTGTGCAAATGGGAGTGTGTTTTAAAGTCCACACTTCACTTTATCGTGCAAAGCACTTTTGAAACTGGTTCATGCACGTGTGACGAATGGCGCGGTTGACTTTGCTCAGTCCTGGATCTATCTTAGTTGGCTTTCACAGCCCACATTCTCAAGCGTGAAAGACGATAGCAGACTTTCCATGAAGGACACAGGCTAAAATCCCAAATCGTGGCACTATTGTTGAAGGCATCGCTACGTACATGCTATTGACTGACCGCCTCTGTGCATTTATCGGCTCTGTCGAGCTCTATTAAACGAGCTCTCGATGTCCACACTTACGCTACGTCTGAGGACCATATTCTGGACAGATAAATCTGCTTTAATTCCACTATGTTAGGAGTGTCATTTTTCCATCGGAGGTATCCACTTAGCTGATGAATCGTCGGAGAGAATCTTGAGCCAAACAATATGTCGATCTGTGGTCAAATTCTCACTCCGATAGAGACCTTGAACACAAAATTTGGCAATATACCTACGACCGCGAAGTTTTAACTTTGACAACTAACCTCCACTCTTGGCCTGTTGATGATCTCTCAGACGAAGCCACGGCTTTCATTAGGTTGATATGTGTCTCACTGAGATTTCAAGAAAGACACCTACCGAAGAAAACCGAGAAAAATAACGTTGTTCTCAAAATAAGGCTTTTTTCCGCATAAAACATCTCAGTTCAGATTGTTTTGCTGAAGATATAGCGTATAAAGAATTATTCGGCGAACTTGTAGGAAAAAATCACCCAGCTGTAGCACCCTTTCGGTGCCTAGCTGCTATGCCACCCGAAGGTTCCACGAGGGCTGGGATACTGCCAGTTTGCCCAAGTCCAGACAGAGGAAGTCGAGAGGCAGAGGTCGGATTCGAACCACGGACCTTCAGGTCAGCAAATTCGCGCTCTAACCACGTGGCCATCTCGCCCAGAAAACCTACATTCCTATTGTACCTGCGGTAGGAATCGCATTGTACGCATGCACAACCACATCATTTGATTGGATCAAAGCCGACTCACTCGTGATTTTAGCACGATTGGTTCTGGAGAGCCTCCAATCAAACTGCTCCCCGTATACGAATATAATCCAGGCTGGCGCATCAAGAACATTCACTGTCACAATCAGCTGTGCCCGTAATATCCACGTTATGTTCAATGTGATTTTGATACTGTACATGCGATTTAATTTTCTGACAGTAAACGGATATCCATCTGCTGAGTACGTCCCATTTTTCTGCTTTTCATGCTTCTTGACCGAAGAAATGAAAGGACAATCAGTCTACCGTATTTTTCCACAAAATCGGTGAGCATGTTCCCTTGGTTATTCAAACGGGAATTCGATTCTAGGGTTTGTGTTACGCAACCGTTGGGATTGGAACACCACCCCAAAATTTCAAGGTGATTATCGACACAGGATCAGCCACATTTTGGGTTCCTTCGAACGAATGTGAACAGGGTTTATTCGATTCAAACAACAAATTCAAGTCCGTACCGTCAGACACGTTCACGGACACGAACGAACCGTTTAGCCAAGTGTACGAGGATGACGCTTGCGTCGGCGGTACGGTTGGCATTGACACACTGGATGTGAGTTTGTAATGACACACTGAACGCATTCCGTTCTCGACAGATTGGTGGCACGAAGGTGACAGGGGTAAAGTTTGGCCGAGTGCTGGTTGGAGAAGAGTTACAAACCCTCACAGTAGCTGATGGATTCTTGGGACTGGCGTTCGACACATCCGGAGATCCTTTTGGCTCAACTGTATTAGATATACTGTTTGCTCAGGGATTGATTTCCAAATTGGTCTTTACGATAGTTTACCCCAGGTAAGTCTGAAAATTGATTTGTGCACTGGCTTTCGAGTGAGTGAGACCTCGTGAACTTCGATCAAGATCAACCAGTGTTTCGTGAAAGCACTAGATATTAAATTGCAGCAACGGATGTTACCTTCAGATTTATGGCAATAAATGGGAAGAAGAATGGAGAGAAATTTGAGAACGGTGTTTCTGCATTTGGTTAACTTCGTTTAGTAAAAAAGTAATTCTATATTTTCAATTGGTGCTTGATTTAGATGGGAAAGCTCTCAAAAACTAGGCGAGTAAACTTTGTTGATTGTAGTGTGAGATGCCAGTGAGACCGATCTATGCTGAAAAGTCGGGGAGCACTGTACAGTGGCTTCATCCTCATTGGGAAAGGGGGCACTGTACAGTGACTTCATGCTCATTGCGAATCATCAACAGTGCGCAGCTCATGAAACTCACAGAGTTTCGAGCCCGCAGTCAGTCAGCCAGTGACTGATCACTTGATCGTTTGGCCACGATTGGCTGATGAGCAGCGTGATTAACTCTCACTTGGATTAGATATAGTGTTACTCATTCTTCAGTCACAAAAACCGCATCACGTGATCATGTATTGACTGCAGTTGTTAAAGATAGGCAGAAATATAAGGTTATAAGATTACCGCACTCGATTTTAAACCGTCTTAAATTGTCACATTTGGTGGTGTAGTATCTGGGATGTGGAACAACTTCTTTGAGCGTGATTTTTGCTTAATAATTTCCTACCGTGTGTACTCATTTCCTTCACTGGCCGGGATTTATCACTTCGAGAAGAAATCAACTCGCTAGCGACAAACTCCAGCTCAGTACTCCTGGAGCAGATGATAGTTTGAGCATTTGATACTGCTGCTTCTTTCTGCTTAGGTAGTTGTTTAAATCGAGAGAAAATTTTGAAAGTACAAGTGAATCCGTGCCAATACGCCGAGAAGCACTGTACAGTTATTTTATCCCGTCATCAGCAGTGCGCGTTTCGTGAACCTCTACGGCGATTCAAACTCGGAGCACCTGGGCTAGCAGATGAGGTTTAGACCGTTCGACCACGAGAGACTGATCATCAAGTCAGCCACAGCACCACACATCCACTTGGAATTCACATCACGTGATCACATGGTGCCTGCACTTGTTCACTCCATGTTCCCGAATGTTCACAGATTTTCATTCACAGGACAGGTTTACTCAACGGGGCACAGTTCCAACGTCATCAGATTTAGATGGCTTCCGTCAAGATGGAAACAAATGACCTAAGAAGTGACTATACAATGTGCGCCTTCATGGACGTACAGTCACTGAACACGCCACTTACAATCCAGGGGGAGGTACTGGAAGTTGTGGAGCGTTTTACGTATTTTGGAAGTTGTATTAGACCTGATTGTAGTGTAGTAGATGAGGTGAATGCACGAATCTGCAAGGCTCGGGCCACGTTTGCTAGTTTTAGACACCTATGGCGTCAGCATGGTTTATCCCTGAATCTGAAGCTACAGTACGAGCTGTTTCATTGTATGCCTGTGAGACTTGGCCTATCCGAGCAGCGGAACTGAGACGTCTTCAGGTGTTCGACAATCGTTGTCTCAGAACCATAGCTCGTGTGAATTGGTGTCGGCGAATCCGTAATGAGGCAGTTAGAAAGCGTGTTTTCGGTTGTGTAACGGGTACTTCCATTGAAGAATGTGTCCAGCACCAGAAGCTGCGTTGGTTGGGACATGTGTTACGTATGCCGAACCATCGTTTGCCGAAGAGAGTACTGTTTTCCATGCCCAATTCGGAGTGGCGTAAACAGAGAGGTGGCCAATCCTTGACTTGGCAGAGGAGTATGAAGGAGATCACGAAACGCTTGGGTGCTGTCGGTGCTACTCGCCTTCCAGGATGGGGACCGCGTGATGCTCACTGTGCCTGGTTGGAGACACTACAAGATATGGCTGNGTCCCTTCCCCTTCCACCTTTACTCTTTTCTATACAATAAGGCTTTCAACTAAATCATGGTTGTACGGCACTGAAGCATCGGTGTTCAAAACTGATGTCATGTTGTCGATGATGATGATGATGCGCCTTCAAAAGCGGCATAAAAGCTGTCCTTGGTAGTCAAGCTGATTCCATTCACAGAATTTTCATACCTGGTTGACCGCTGATTTGCGAATATATATATATATATATTGCATTGAAAACGGTGCAATTTGGGTTCAAGTAGATCATAAGGTTGACGGAAACTCGGGGACTGCACCTACCTGATGAGCCCCAAGAAGGGCAAAACCAGCCGTGGGCTGTCGAAGAGTTTTCAGCAACCTTGTGATTAGCTTCCTCTATGAAAATATTCTGTGATATCTCGAATATCGTGCCAACTGAATCATGAAACGGCCTGTGTGCAACACATTCGGCTGGAGGACATCATAAACGGGAGATTCCATTGAGTCCCCCGTGAAAACCCAATTGATTTGCAAATGAGTGTATTTCTCGCAAGTTACTTTTTGTTTATTGTAGATACAATATACATTACATCAACGACGTTTTGTACTGTCCAGGTATAGTCCTTTCGATGGAAGAATAACATTTGGTGGAATTAGGCTGAGGGATTATCATGGAGACCTTCGCTACGCTCCTGTGATTCCGGGAAACTTCTGGAACATTGCTTTTCGCAGGTAACTCAACATGTTTTTTGAAACACAGTGGTCCTGTCGGATGCAAGCAAGGTATTTTATGCTCAAATAAGGTAGTGTTGTGAGATGAATTATTTTTTATGCCCCTTTTTGTCTGCAAAACGCACAGAACGGTTCTAGAGGAAAACCTCACAACAGGCTACTTGATATAGTCCCGCTAACAGCACAGTAACTCCTTCTGGGACGTCCATGTTTCGCTGATGTGTAGACAGTGCCAACCTATTCCAGTTTTAGTGATCATGTCTGACTGTTCCACTGTGCTCTTTGGCGTGAGCGAGTCTAATAACCCCGCTGAATCTGAGGCCAATCAGAGTTGGAACTCGCACCGAATTTCAAATATTAGTGCATGTTTCACAGTCCAGTTTTATAAAAAAAAGGGTCACCTGAATTTAACAACTTGGGGTCTAAACAGCTCTGACGTCCTTCTTCAAATCGGTCCGTAATTCAGTGGCCTTCGGAAGAATAATTTAACGCATTGGTAAGCTAACAAATTCGGGCGGTTTTATTGCATTCTGTGAGGACTTGAATTTTTTCAAGCAGTCAATGAATGTGAAGCTGATACGTGATAAGTGAATAGCTCTCAACAGGCCACAACCATATAACGGTGCAGTTGGTCATATAATGTACTTCTACGAGTTGATGACTAGACCAAGCCGCAGTGTTAGATCATCCACGGCGCTACCTCATTTCGAATTCCTGACATGCGGCTCAATAGATCAACTAGATCAGGCAGCTGTCACTCGATATGTTGGGCAGCCATCTTGCCATTAGAGAATAAGTTCTTCTGTACAGACACCATACTTTAATCACACCCAGGTTGCATTCATGAAGAAACAGTAATAAGCTAGCATCGCACGCGAAGGATTTTAATTCCTGAGCCGACGTAGGTGAAGGGGTAGAAGTCTATTTCAATGCTTCTTCACTTTGGTATGGGCCAGTCATGGTAAGTGCCGCAAAAATCTACCTCTTCAGACGAGAGTAACATGGATGTCAACTCTGCAAGCGAACAACAATCACTCATGGCAGATAAGAAAGACGTAATCCAAGTCGCGTTGACGGAAAATCGAGGACTGTGTACACCTGATGGGCAAAACCGGTCGTTGAGTGTCAGAGAGTTTTCAGCAACCCTATGAGGGCGAAACCGGTCGTGGAGTGTCAGAGAGTTTTCAGCAACCCTATGAGTAGTGTTTTGGGGCAAAACGAAGTCCCTCTGAGCTATTCGCAGTGGTGCCTGTTCTTTGGGAAAAATGCGGCCTTTAGATATTTGAAGATATAAGTACAATATGAGTAGTAGAAATCACCCCAAGAAACATCTAAATTAATCATGCAACAGTTAATTTATCGGTGTTTTGTTCGAGTTTGCCTGTAGTTTTCGAACATCTGCACTCAAATAGATGGCCTGCTCCAGGGGCAAGTTTTAGATTTTTCCCACCGCCACTACTCATTACTGGGAAACCGATGAAATGTTCGTCGATCAAGCACATTCTGGCAAAAAACCGCGTATGTTTTCATTATTGCTTTCTCGCTAATTGGTGTTCAAATAAATCCCAATATTTTCTACTATTCAGAATGGAAGTAAACGGGTATACAATAGCGGGAGATTTCATTGGAACAATGGACACCGGTACATTTACGTTGGTGTGCCCTGAGAAGGTTCTTCGGTCGTTGTCTAGGCAACTAGGTGTTCACTTGCTCCGAACACAGCGCGTGGATTGCAGTATGGCAAGAATGTTTCCTCCAATAACTTTCGTACTGGACGAATTTCAATTAGAGTTTTCCCCCAGTTTTTATATAGACAGGGTAAGTTTTACAATACGTACAATTGGATTGTGAACGATTAATACCTGTCTTGAGAAACACCGGCCCGGTAGATGAGTCGCACCAGTTATTCTATTCAATTTCACGTGTGGCTGTGGTCAGAAGTTCAAGTTGTGATTCTTTCGTGACGTGAATCAAAATTCGATGATGCTCATCAATTTCTTCTGAAGACCGCCGATTTTCAGAAACGAGATCCAATGTGAAAACTTTCTCGTCTAATGAACCTCCCCTTGAAAGCAGCTCGCGATAATCGGAGAGTCTCTTGAGGCGTGGTACCAGACAACGTGATCAAGTGTATTCCACATTTCATCTTTTCTCCATCTCGTTTTCCTCATAATAAAATAAATAAATCGTTCAGCTGTAGCACCGGTGCCTAGCTGCCATGCTACCCGAAGGTTGCAAGAGGGCTGGGATACTGCCAGGTTGCTTAAGCCTAGACAGGGGAAGTCGAGAGATGGAGGTCGGATTTGAACCACGGACCTTCCGATCAGTAAATTCGCGCTCTAACCACTTGAGCCATCTCATAATAAGGGATCTATGGACATTCGGAATAGTCCGAGCAAACCACCTCTGACTCATCAAAACAGCCGATAATACCGAAGATTTTCCAATAAAAGGCACAAGCTTTTTTCGACTATTTACACCCATCCAAGCCCTTCAGTAATATGAATCTAATCATCTATTCCACGTTAGGTTGACTAACCCCCTCCCCGCTCCCAAAAATTGCCTGCTATGGTGTTCACCCCTAATGTAAAATGCTTGCACGTGGGAAGTAGCACTCATTGATTTAGCAGCTGAAAATATAGAAAAATCATCGTCATCATTAGCTGTAAAAGTGGCGTATTTGCCGTACAAAGGTTCTGGCTGCTCGCTAGATGGCTCGCTGATATTTGTGGAGATAGGAAAGATAGCAATGCATTGAAGGCGGTAGCAGATATAATTGATGCGTGGACAGTTCAAGAGTGCGCTGTGTATTGAAAGCAACGGCTTGAATGTACGAGCTCTACTGAGTGCGCCATGTCTGATAATGTCTTGAACCATTTGGGTGTCGCATCACAATGTCACCATCCATGAAGACGGCAATGACCAGCGCAGCTGAATTTGCTGGTAATGGCCTTCATAGTTCACTGCCAAGTCATTGTTCGACCTCTCTCGGGCTCGTTTCTACCCTTCGTGTGGTTGTGCGATAAGAGCTCTTCTAGAATTTCGTTTTACAGGCATATGGAGCTCGTGACGAAGCCAGCGCAGCCTACTGGATGTGATCAGTTCATCGAGTTATTGCTACCGAAAACTATTCCACCAATCTCAATATTATTGGTCCGGTGGGGACATCGGATCGATCGTCATACACTGGGTTTTTGACATCCTCAGCATAAAGCGGCCAGGTTTCTGACTCGTATGTTAACATGGAAGGCATCTACACACTACTGAATGAGCTATCTGGTAGTCCAACAATTTTTTCGAGGGTTTATTAACCGTACTACGTGAAACCGACTGTATTCTCGGTAAATGTTTACACGAAATTGACCATGATGTTGGGCCCATTGGCTCATAGGTTGTTAGGCGGTTTATTAAAACAAAACGAAGGCAAACCAATCTGGCTTCAATATTTCGGCCAAAACATTGGTTCTTGACTTTTTCGAGAAGATACCTGACAAAATTTATCTACTATAAGTGGAACTCGGTAACTGCAGCATCCTACCCCCTCCTACCACCTTGAGTGTAGTTCACCTCAGGTGTCCAACCAAATGAAAACTTTTCTGGGTGAGAGTTCCCCGCAATAGATTTGAGTTCTCAAAGTCATGGGCTATTTGTCCTACATGCGTTTATGATATGATTGGTGTCCGTAACTGAACTTTGAAACTTTCAATCAATGAGTGATCGATATATGTACATACGTACATGTGACTAGAAAGCAGTGTTAAAATCTCTGAACATGGGCGACCCTCCGTGAAGGCAAAAATGGAATTTGCCAGCGATTTTGCTGAGAATCTTCTTCAGGTTTCTGAATTTATTGACGAACTAAGTAGGGGTGACAAACTAGCCATCAGTCGAACAACAAGGAGGGGATGCAAATTAGCCGGGAGCCACAAATACGTTTGAGTGGATCAAATTCTGATTTTGCTCACTAAATACGTACGTTAAATGAAATGTGTTGATGCCAACTGTTTTCTGAAAACTTTCAGAAATTAGTTATAACAAGATCTCTCACTGAAGTCACACACATTGATGCCACACATGAAAACAAACAGCTAGAAATCACAAATACTCATTGAGGATAGCTAAAACGACTACTTGTTTTTTTTACGTTTCAGCATTTTATCATGCCACAGGCGGCGTGCTTTCTTAACTTTAAAGCGCTACCTCATTCGGGTGACACCTGGATTTTCGGAGCTTCATTTCTACGGCAATTTTACACTGTTTTTGATAAGGCCGGGAAAAAGATGGGTTTTGCTACCCCTCGGTAGAAGAAAGGGTTAATTCAATGGACCCTCAATGTTCACGCTGTCACAACTGAAAGATGTCTTGCAAACTCGCGTGCAAAAAAGTCCACCAGTTCAAAGCCTGGTTAGAGGATTTCATTTCGAGTTCAACATCAGGAAATTTCTCAAAAATGTTTGCTGTGCAGTCATATTGTTTCACATTTTCCACGCACAAACTACTTTTATACCCCAGTGAGCCTTTAATCACGTATGAGTTTTCGGATTTTTTCATGTTAATCGTCAATTGGTTTGTGATAACTTACGACATAAAATCTTCCCCGGGAAAATCCACATCATGACGCATGACAAAATAACGAAACGAAGCAAAAATAAAATAAAAACTAGTTATCGATCTCGGGGCGTGTTGAACGACATCAAAAAGCCATCGTCCGCTGATTCATCATTATTCAGGGTTGTACAAAGCTTTGGCTGGCAGGTGGCTGAGATATTCTGACTTATGTATTGAAAATAGCATGAGTGACACCAACAGCGATGTTATCGCATCTGAAACAGTCGAACTTCACCATATTGTGTCGGGATTCGCAAGAGAGCTGCGTCAGATTGGGGAAGATTCCTGAAGAAAACCCAACCACTCAGTGTTCGGCAGTTAAGGGGCGGTGGAGAACAACCCATTCAATCATACACAAATCGTAATTCCTTTATTGCGAACAGTAACTTTCAGTGTGAATAAACTTTAGGTAATCAGGACCTTAATTATATCACAGATGTTCATGTATCTAAGACTGCCATTTTTACTCGGGAATGGAGCATGTTTTGGTGTACACTCACCAGAACTTTCGCTGTTATTTTTTTTACCACAAAACAGAGGCTTGCTTCTCAGAAACTGGCAATCTGAAAGCACTGTCGGTAAACTACTAACAGAATCATCCAGACTACTCATAGTAGTTTGGGTGGGAAGTCAGCTAAATGGCAGATCCACAAGTTACCAAGAGTATGGATATTCAATTTACCTGTTCGAAATCTCACTCCCATCGAAGCTGTTGATGAACTTGATGATGTCTAGCTCATCAAGTATTCTACGTATTCTACGCGAATGACTTTCTGACACTCCAAGAACTGACCTGGAGGTTGAATGTCCATCAGAACCGATCTTAGATGTGAAAAACTAAAGCATCACTTTGTTCAAACAAATAAATGTGTGGACTGAATCTTTCTTCGAGTTCAACAGAGTCGTCTTCTCTCTCTCTTTCATAAGGTGGTCATTTAAGCTGTATACTGTCTTTGAAGTTGAAAGGCTATCAGTAATTCAGCGCTTCGATTTGTGCCATCAGAATGCGGAATTCCACTTCAGGAATAAACGGATAAAGCACCCAGTCTAGTTGATGCATTTAACCCATAGAAATCAATTACTGAATATAAATGTGACAATAGGTTTATCACTTTTGTGGGGATACTATCCACGACATGACTGCCAAAATCAGAGAACGAACAAAATACCTATCCCACAAAACCCCAAAAATTGCAACCAAAAAGTTGCCCAGTGGGTTTCAAGCGCGTGTCACGCTACCTGACTGGGGAATCCCAACTGGCGAGTCAGTCGATCGTCACAACCAGGACAGTTGCTGGGTCGTCGTTCAATGGGTCAGGTACACCAATCACATCGCTCAAGTGTGAGCACGTTCGCCTGTTCAGACGTGAAAATCCAGATGCGCTCATCGTGCGTTGGTGGAGTAGTGGTTACACGCTCGCCTCGGCATGTCAGATGTCCGGAGTTCAAATCCCGGCACGGCCATTAGATATGCACTACTGGTGAGCTCTGATAGGAACGAAACTCGGGTCCAGTGCTTCCCCTTGATGTGGACTCACCGGAATAATTATGCCAGAACAGGAATGCGATCGTTCAAACGAGAGAGGTGTGACTACGAAAAAAATCAGGGAAGTTTGTTCGGATGTACGTTGCTGTCCAGACACGACACACTCGTAAGGTTGCTGAAAAGTCTTTTACCTGGGGCTCATCATAAACGAGAGATACAGCTACATTCAACTGAGTCTGCTGTCAAGCTCAACTTCGAGTGCAAATGGGAGTATTTGTCAATATTTGCTCACTTAGCTTGATGACGCGACGCTGGTGTGATATCAGTCTGTCTGTAATCGGACCAGTACTACCCAACGGACGTGAAACGTGTCCACTTTGCAACACTTGTTTTCGACCGTCCTACCGAGGCATCAGTCCGCACGGTGATGATGATCCAGTTTGTTTGACCGATTTGATTTTCACGGGGGCCTCACATGAATTCCGCTGAAACTCTCGTTCCCGATATTCATCGAGTAGAACAAAAGGTTGACGGAAACAAACGGGGCTGTGCCTACCTAAAGAAACCCATGTAGGGCGAAATTGGTCGTGCGCTGTTAAATGGTGTTCAGCAACCTCATGATTATTGGGTTACATCGCAATGCTCGAGTCCACCTGATGCAGCATATTCAGTTGGAGCGGACCACATCGAGCCGATGGATCGAGACCGATTGCTCAAAGGACAAAGTCACAAAACTAGTACAAGGAAGAAAGCCCTTCGCTGCAAAATTCTTTATCAGAAAACACCAAATAGGCAAATACAAGCTGTTTGGACAGGAAAGCGAACGTCCCGTATGCACAATTTTTTTTCAAAAACTGACCATTCTCACGTGTCCTCTTGAACTTTCATGGGTATACATTGACTATCACGCAACTGCAAAGCAGTTCCACAATTCCGTAACAAACTTCAACTTCCATTAGACGCTGGGCGGAGCTTAGAGAAGGCCACATACTACTTGCATGCCTCATCAGTAGTATCCGCCGTTATCCTAGGAGCTTTTTGTTCATTTTATCATTTTATCAGATGGCTACCTGCGAATGGTTGTGGGATTAGCGGAATTGGTGGGTACATCGCTCACCTTTGAATAGTGGATCCACTCTATTGCATCGGTGCACATCTCAACCGGACCTGCAGACGTTGGTAGAAGCCTGGTTGGTTGATGAGGTAATTCCAAAGTTGTCCAGGCATCTAGGAATAAGCTGGCAAACATTAAAGTACGTGAATGGTGACGACGACATCAGAGCTGGTCTGAACAAGATTGTGTTGGATGGACAAGTGAAAGGGGATTTTACTAAGGGTTTTTCTCCAGCAGAGCAAGCTGGAAGGTTGGTGGAGTTGGTCGATGATCACGTGACTTTTGATCTTCGCTTCCTGCACTCTCTTATTCGGCTCAGTGCTAGAGTGACCTCTGTCATTGACCCTTTCCCTTGTGAAAAACTTACATTATCCTCCGCTAGCTCTTTCATCCACGCTTTAAAGGTGAGGTAGTTCCGGAGCACCGTTTGTCCCACAGTTTCCAGTGCTCCGCTTTCCTCTGAAAACGGTCATGCAGGAATCATCAACTGTCTGAATATCGATATAGTCAGCAAATGCAGTAACGTTCAAACCTACCATGCTCGTTCATGTGTTGACCGCTCTGTCCGACATTCATGTTCAGATTCAAAATACCAACTCAACTCACTATTCTTTCTTCAGCATTTCGCGTCATGCAATTCAAACTCTCCGTGTTTTCTTTTGAACGTGTTCAAGCTACTCTGATCTACTACTCTTAGTACACTTTAAGCTAGATTACCGCCCTGATTCTTGAGGAAGGGGCTGTCGTCCCATATATATTACTTCTCGAATCCGTTCCTCGAACAAATCGTGGCAAATGTTCTCTAGCCATCAGGGCATGATCTGTTTTTCATCACTGTACCATTACTTCTATTATCAATATTTATTGGAATTCGCTTCTGCCGTTCTAAACGTTCGTTTTTCTGTACGGCTACACGTTTTGTTCTCATTCTTTCGTAGACTCCTTCACGTTATAGAAATGTAATTTTCCCCTTACTTCCTGTCCCAAATTTATCTATTCACAGAGCTTGTCAACCACTGTGTGTCTTTTCTTGAAAATTTCAGAAGTCAAGTTTGAATTCACCTCAATTAAACATGAAATCGATTTATTGTTTCATGCAATCCACACATGCTGGTTGATCAAAAAGTCTCCTTCCATGTGTAATTCATATGTCTTTATAGCCATTCTCACGGTACTCGTACGTAAAAAAATAGAGTAAATTTGATGCTTGTATAGACGTACTACACTATTCATAAGGTTGCTGAAAATTCTTCGACAGTCCACGACCGGTTTCACACTTCTTGGGGCTCACCAATTATGTAGCGGACTAGGACCTAATCAACGTGTTCGGATAAATTAACAAGCAAAAGTAACCAATGCAAAATCACAAAAATCACAATAGGAAAGGAATGAGTAGTCAAATGGGGACTCACGAATGCGTAGGTTCAGTAGTCCACTACACCGATCCGAATGCAGTAACTGGCTGTGAAAGGAAAATATTCACTCGTCGAGATTTCCTGCAGATGGTTCCGTGTGAGTGATATATTCCACGGTAGGAAAATTATTCACGGCTAAAAAAATGTCACAGGGATTTATTGTGACGTTCAACAGTTGACACAAACACAGAGATTTAGTCCCACTGGTTCAACAGTCAACAAACAGTTCAACGGGCGTAAATACAGTCGTTCAGCAAGAAGTCAGCAGGTCGCGCCGGAAAATTGTGTATTCGTAATATTAAAACAAACGTCATGATACAATGTGAACGACAGTTACAAAGTGTGGTTCAAGTTCAGGAAGAATGGTAAATGTGACAACGGGTTACAGACACTACAAGTAGGTGCAGTCTCTGAGTTGCTGTCAACCTAATGTCTTTAAAAACATCATAAACGAGAGATTGAGCTGAGTTCCAGGTGAGTCTCTCACAAGACCTAATTTCTTTGAAAGTGGGTGTACTTCGCCAAACTACTCGCTGAATTAAATGCAGTCATCATTTCCAAATCCTCCTATTGACTAACAAAGACAATCAAAACGTGTGTAAATCCTCATCAGTATAAGCTGATCTCTGAATTATACCAAGATTTCTCTTACCACACTCCGCATCATGACATTGTGGCCACCAGGATAAAGTTTGTGTGAAGTTGGTAGAAATTGACTTCATGTGAAAACACGACAGTTGTAACAGAAGTAGAGAAAAATAGTTGTTCTACTTTTTCCGAAAACTGCCCATGGAAATCCATCTCTTCGACAGAGGTTTCTTTATAAATGGCTCAGGCTAAAAAGTGTCAAACCGTGGAATACTTGTTCTTGTGCAGTACTATAAGACCCTGATTTTAGCCAGCTCAAAATTTAACATCGATCTTTAGTTGTCGATGAAACTGCGAAGAATTCCTGGTTTAAATGGGAGGGAGAACGTTTTTGGGAACAATCCCTCTGTGAATCCGTTGGAGCTATTGGCAGTAAAAGGATGTACATCTCTTGAAGTATCTTACAATAGCGATACTTGTCAGTGTGCAAAAGTTCGATTGCCCCTCTGGGCGTGGAAGTCAATGCACCTTGTGAAGTTCATACAAACGAT
Organism: Opisthorchis viverrini; assembly: GCF_000715545.1. Classification (NCBI taxonomy): domain Eukaryota; kingdom Metazoa; phylum Platyhelminthes; class Trematoda; order Opisthorchiida; family Opisthorchiidae; genus Opisthorchis; species Opisthorchis viverrini. The sequence continues at coordinate 501,382 of NW_008751955.1, forward strand.
GTACAAAAGATGTCCTCAGCTCACTTCAACCCATCAATCTGTAGTAGTTAGCGCTTGAGAACACGGATGAGTTTAAGCGAAGGGCAACAGAAGGGTGCTAAAAGCATTATTGAGTCCGTTTACTGTAAAGTAGCGATTTTTTGTGACTCATTTGATTGAGTCGGCGTGAGAAATCATTATTTCATTTTTGCTTGCTTGTCACGGATACACATGCACACAATAGTTCCACCAAAATCATCCGACCTTTGACTACGAAAATGCCTTTCTTCTTAGCTGTGTCCAAACATATAAGTGACGCCAAAATGTAGCCTGTCAAAATAGTTGAGAGGTGCGGAACGTTATATAACAGCTTGACGCTGGTGGCTTGCGAATGCTGCACCACGAATGAGATGTCCCGCATATGCATCCAATCAAATGGTGATCTCAAGGTCACGTCACCGGGGTGGAAGAACATCCAATGGAATCCCTTTTCATAGTCAAACGTTGAGATGCACTTGCTCATATGGGTCACTGATTTCTGCCCGGTACCACAAAATATGCTACTGAAGTTGTGTATACCGGTAGTGTTTTTCATTCAACATAGCTGTATATCAGCAAATCCGTGAGTTGTTTGCCTTTCTCACCAATCATCTGTTCAGCAAGGGAAAGACGGTCACTTTGCCATATCTTACTGGAGAAGGGGTCTGCAGACCTATCTGTTTATTCACATAATAATCATTTACAGGGTTTCTACGTGGTCGTCGGATTCGGGAAACCGAGACAAAATTTTCGTCTATTGATTGATACAGGATCAAGCACACTGTGGGTTCCTTCAGATAAGTGCGAACCGGGCTTGTTCGTGAATAACAACAAATTCAAAGGTACATCAAAAACGTTTCAGAAAAAGGCAGGAGCCCTATGTGAGATATACGGTGACGGTTCCAGCATAGAAGGTACGCTTGGGACCGACACACTTGATGTAAGATCATATGAAGGAACCGAACTGATCTTCGTTCCGTCAGATCAGTGGCACAAAGGTGGTCGGTGTGACGTTTGGTCAGGTGCATCGCGCGAACGGCCTACTTTCACTCAATGTAGGTGACGGCAACCTGGGGTTGGCAGTTAATGAAACAGCGGAATCATTCGACCAAACACTACTAGAGTATCTGTTTACTCAGGAATTGATTTCTCAACTGGTCTTCACCATCGTGTATCCTAGGTAAGTTTCAGGATCTCATTTGTGAAATACAGTTGCTCCCAAATGAACTTATCACTTCATAGTCACAATCAAATTCGGTGCCTACTGTCAGATAGATGTATCCTCTTCTAGGAGAGAGTTTATCATCGAAGTACACCCGAAAGGAACAGACGAAAGCAATTCCTTCCAAAGATGATGGTCTTAACTCAAAAAGTCAGTGATATTTATCGCTTCCCGGATTCCTGCACAAACGCTGGGTGCAGGCACCGTGCCCGATGACGTTCAAAAAGCACTGTGTCTGCATATTGGCAGTGCATATGTTCCAGAACTTTTAGACAGCAAGTCCATTAAAGGACTTTTGCATAATCCAATTCAATCTCCTCCATTAGGAAGGACCACACTCAAGGGAGACTAATCCCCAGTATGTCACTTATTGTTGGTCCTTAAACTTCTGGTTCTGCCTCAGACCGAGAAGCCTGCCCCAGAAAGAGGACATGTATGTTTAATATATATCATAATAACAACAATATATAATATACGGTTACAGCAGTAGCGACATAAAATACCTAGCAATAAATTCCGCCATGATAAAAATGCATATCTCGAATATCGTAGCGACTGAAACCTGAGGCGGCCTGGTGCAGCACATTCAATTGCCTGGAAACATCAAAACCGAGAGATTCAGCTGGGTTCCCAGGGAGTGTCTCGGGGCATCAAAGCAGCGCGCATAACTGAATCCGTGGGTCGGTCTTGCGCATTCAATTGTGGACCGTCCAAGCCTCGATAAGTCGCGCCTTTATACGCGCTGGTGACCAGGGGGACTACTCTTACAAGAAAGTTACATCTATCATCTGTTTATTTCCTGGAAAACTCTGACGCAGTGTGAGCAATATCTGTTGGGTGGGTAAAAGCACTGGCACTAAAAAAATCAATGGCGCGTAGTCAGGACATTTGTCAGAACTGCCACGGTATGCGACAGTCATGATGTAATTGTCTTGGCCACTTAAGTGCTAGTGATCGTAAGAAGTGCTCCTGAGTATAGAGTTGTAACTTGGAAATAACTGTGCCAAAGGATCCAGCGGCGTCTACAGTCGTACGTTTTGGCAACCGTGATAGAACTTTCCGAACAGGGCAGCTGCAAAGTTTGTTCTGATAACTTGATTCAAACTCATCGTTATTCACCCTTGAAAATGTCACGAAGAGGGATTCTGTCCGAGGTATCTACGCAGCCAGGAACGCTGATTAGACTGGGGCATTAGTTATTATGTCCTGAATTTATGGTCGACCGACTGGCTGTTCACTGCACGAAGCCAGAAGCGCGCATATCAAAATGTTTCCCTTTCTCAGAGGCTTTTTGTTAGTGAAACCCAGGAGAAACAGGCCTGGTAGTGTATAAACACTGCAGCAATGCATCGATAGAATTTATCTAGATGGAAGCAGCGACGAGATTATCGAAGCCAAGGTAGGAATGCTTACTCAACAATATGTCTCTTGGCAGCAGTCAGTGGGGGGCGAGATGGCTCAAGTGGTTAGAAAACGAAATTTACTGACCGGAAGGTCCGTGGTTCGAACCCGACCTTTACCTCTTAACTTCCCCGTCTAGGATTGGGCAACCTGGAAGCATCCCAGCCCTCGTACTTCCTTCGGGTGAAACAGCAGCAAGGCACCGGAAGAGTGTCACAGCTGCGTGATTTATTTTATTTTATTTATTTCTATTTCAACAATCAATGAATATTTCCAGCCCACCGTCCATATTTTTCCCAATTCAGTTCCACTCTGATCCATGGGAAAATAACTTTTGGTGGGGTTAATCATGACGACTATCGAGGAGAGATATCCTACGCGACTGTGCTTCCCGGGAAATTTTGGAGAGTTCAGTTCCACAGGTAATACACTAATTGCGTCTATAAAGATTTTTTCCCGACCAAATTCCCCGTGATATAGCTCCTGGATTGATTTCCGATAAATTTTGTAAACTGTAAATTTTGGAGGGGTGAAATAATATTTTGCATTTCCTGACGATATTCACACAATAGCAATGTTATGAGGTGGCAGGTTTAAAAAGAGAAGTTCTAATGGAAACTACTCACAAGGTTGTTGAAAACTCTTTGACAGCCCACGACCGGTTTCGCCCTTCTTGGGGCTCATCAGGTAGGCGCAGTCCCCGACTTTCCGTCAACCTTATGATCTACTTGAACCCAAAATTGAAGTTCTAATGCCTACATGGTCGCTTGACCACCTGATTGCATGCTCTCCCACCCACAAGGCGGCCTGCATGTTTGTCTTCGCATCTATCTATTTGTCTGTCTGTCCATCTACCTATATATCTGTCTGTATGCCCGCCTATCTATTGTCTGTCCGTTTCCTGTCTGTCTCTCCGTCTATCTTACAGTTCATCTGTCAGTCTATCTGTCTACTATATATCTGTCTGCCTGTCTCTCTGTCTATCTATCTCTCGGATCTCTCTTGCTCGACTTGTAGTCCCACGTGTCGGCATTAACGTGCCCCGAAGGCCTGTCCTTTCACATCCCGTAATCATCACTGCATTAGTAGAATTTCTGCTTTTTGGAGAATCCATTTTCCAAACAAAAATTCCACGGACAATGATGATAAGCACGAGATTTGCTCCGGTTTTATCGATTATTTCTGCCGACAGGACTGTCGAGGTTACTATTTCTCCTAGGCGACGCCATCCCACTCAGCGCTCCCCTTGGAGTCATACACTCCTCAATCCGTGTTATTCGAGAACTTTGTTAGGAGTTGGTAGTATCTCTCTGAGGGCTTTCACAGCCAGTGAAAGCCCACGTGCCGCTAGTCGAAGTTGACCACGTTCCCCTTGTAGGTGATTAGTGTATTAGTTTGTGGCGTCATACAGCTGTAGGATGAATCTAATCTTGTCCGTTCATGACACTCGCAATTCAGGTGTTCTCAAAATAAGTCCCGCGCCGTTTTGTATTTAGTGATCACTAATATGTCTCAGAGATGCTGTATACTAAGTCAGCTCAGGCTATGTTGTGGAAGTATTTTATTGCAAGTAAATAGATTCCGGAAATTCACACACACCTTTAATGCCGTTATTCTCTTTTAGAATGGAAGTCAGTGGCAACACGGTAGCCCATAATTTCATTGCGATAGCAGATACCGGTACGTATTTGGTGATGTGTCCATATGGGACTCTTTTGAATTTGATCAGTCAGCTTGGTGTTTATCTGGAGCCTGAGGAGCAAGTCGACTGCGAAGAAGCTGATGAGTTTCCCGAAATAATTTTCACCTTGGATGGATTTCAGCTGGGATTTCCGCGCGATTTGTACGTGGAAAGAGTGAGTTTTTTTTCCTCGGTCAGAAGGTGTGTTCCACGTGTATGTTATCAATCTTTCGCACTCGGATTCATTTAACTTCAATGGGCCCGTATTTGAAGAGCTCATCACTGGGTCGGCTAAACATCATTTTATCACACAAAAGCTCCTGTCTAAGGCACCATCGATAATGCTGAAAACAGATACGTAAAAATTGCTCCAGTCATCGGAAAGCAGAAGAACTAAACAATATCGGTTGGAATAAAGCTTGCGATTGGCAGCCAAGCTACCTTGGGCAATAGGACGTCACACTTGGCGTTATTCAAATGGTTCTGAGCTGCAGGATGAGCGGGTATATCGGAGTAAGTTCAAAGATGCAAAAATGTTTTATTTTTTGGGTCCATGCTTTGTTAGAGTTCATCAAAAAGTCATTGGAAAAGAAATAGAAGAAACGAAGCTTATTCAAAACATCCACTTCCTCGTTGGAACCTCTTTAAAAAAGCACTCATTCTTTGGGTCAGATCACACGTCCAGCCAGCCAAACAGCGACAGCAGGCGATGTAAACAAGTTACCTAGTGTCAACAAAACAGCCTTGATTCCAGGTCATAGGTATATTTTAAATCCCGTGACTTTGCCTGTAATTTTGAACTCGTGACTATGTTCTTGTAACATGAGGCTTTTTCCGTAGCTGAGGTACTTGAGCTTCTAAGTCTTAGTTTCAAAGAGTCACTAGTTCCTTCACGAGCTTCAATTGGCCATCTTTAGCGAGGTCCGTAGCATAACCAAATTCAGTGGAACGCACTCGAAGTTCGTTTGATTTTCGCTTACTCTCTAGTCAACCATTTGGACAAGGATACATCAAACTGCTGAAAATTATAGTAACCAGACAAAGTTTCTTTTAAACGTGCCTGTCTGTCAATACTCATCGATGCATATATAGATATCGGTGGAACTAATCAAAAGCAGAAATCAATACGGAAAGCAGAATAAACTAAAAAACAATCGGAACTGAAATGAAACGAACCAATTTCTGCTTTCTTCCAGTGAATCAAGATCAGTGCATATGAATACCACTAGAGAAAATCATTAGGTCAATGCTTTATGTTCTTCATCCTTGGAAAAAGTCCGGTTGCACAGCTAAATCATTTCTAGCCTTATTACACTAACTCATCATCATCATCATCATCATCATCGACAGCATGACATCAGAGTTCAACACCGATGCTTCACTGCCGTACAACCATGATTTATTTGAAAGCCTTATTGTAAAGAAAAGAGTAAAGGTGGATGGGGGAGGGACTTAGTGCTAGCTTACCACAATCATTCCGAGGTGCCTACACCTCCAGACATTCACTCAGGCAATCTGGATAGAAACTGACAACAAGAACGCCGCTGACATCCGTTGGCAGCCATAGCTTACAGCCTCTCCAACCAGGCACAGTGAGGACCACGCGGTCCCCACCTTGGAAGGCGAGTAGCACCGACAGCACCCAAGCGTTTTGTGATCCCCTTCATACTCCTCTACCAAGTCAAGGGTTGGCCATCTCTCTGTTTACGCCACTCTGAATAGGTCATGGAAAACAGCACTCTCTTCGGCATACGTAACACATGTCCCAACCAACGCAGCTTCTGGTGCTGGACACATTCTTCAATGGAAGTACCCGTTACACAACCGAAAACGTGCTTTCTAACTGTTGCGTTACAGATTCGCTGACACCAACCCATACGAGCTATGGTTCTGAGACAACGATTGTTGAACGCCTGAAAACGTCTTAGTTCCGCTGCTCGAATAGGCCAAATCTCACAGCCATACAACAAAACAGCCTGTACTATAGCTTGATCGACACGTCCCTTCAGATTCAGGGATAGACCATTCTGACGCCGTAGGTGTCTCAAATTAGCAAACGCGGCCTGAGCCTTGCAGACTTGTGCATTGACCTCATATGTAACACTACAGTGGCAACTAATACAACTTCCAATATACGTAAAACGTTCTATAACGTCCAGTACCTCCCCTGGAATGTAAGTGGCGTGCTCAGTGACTGCACGTCCACGAACACGACCTTACACTTTGTGGGTGCAAAGTGCGGGATGACTTAATTACACCAACTATTTCTCTTGGATACCAAAAAGGCTTATCAGGCAAAAACCCATCATCACAAATGTTCGTTTTTCCAAGTATTACTTTGAATCCAATGCTTTCTACCGTTCTGATGTAAGCACGGAAACAACGCTTGTCTCGGTTGGTTGCGACTCGGCATGCTTAACACACATCCCGGCCCTCTTAGCTTGCAGTGCTGACTGCGTTCTTTGATGGATGTCATCATGGATGTCTCTTGATAATCTCATTGGGAATTCTTTGGTTCCAGCCGACTCTCACCATATTTCTGAGACATCCGTGGTCAAATATCTGAAAGTGTTTTAGATCCTCAGCCCAACGTGCCCAAGACTCGTAACCGCGCAACAATGCAGTCCTCACTGTCGTCTAATATATACATCGGCACAAGTAGCTGATTGAATCTGAATACAGTTCAGCATCATATGAACATCTACCATTGGTCGTTGGTCAGGTTTGTCTTTAGTTAAACACAGTTTGACGTTCCATCTGTTCGTCTAGCCCGACAAATACCTTGCAAACATTTCATCGCTAATCCAGCGACATGTTCGAACTTAGAACTTCCAGCAAACAAACGTCATTCCTGGTGAACATCCCGACGCAATCAAGCTTATTCCATTAGTAAGGTAAGCAATTCAAATATGAATCGATGAGTTACAGAGGTCCATCGTCTCCGCACAATCAATACTGGTTTGAATCAGCCTGATGAAGTTATTACAAGACACACAATGGCTCCTAGTGATAGCCCAGTTCATAACTCTGATACAAGTGGTCCGTTGGTGAACGTTGCACGTTTACCTCCAATAATTGTGGCCATGTGACAGCTAAACTGAAAGGAAATGAGTAGTTTGTCAGTAGTCTAATGGATAGTCAAGCCGTTGTCCATGAAAAAATTTGAACACTGCATAAATGGAAACAAATGCATTTGATTTACTGACTACGCATGCAACTCACCATCAAACAAAAAATTCGCTTAAATAGGAGAAGTTGATTTCACGGCACTGCGCTGAAATCTTCACTGGACAAAATGTGGATAGACAAGTTACTCCGTGAAATCTGTATGCATATTGTTGTATTTCAGCATTCCACTTGCTAGCGGTCGCAGGCCATTTCTACTGCTTAACCACGCTGCCGTGCTGCGCAGCCAGAACGATTTTATTGATCTCTATTTTGACCCAGGGCAAATTCAAAAACGAGTGTCGTTTGATCTGGATATCGATTACTCAGGCAGATCCATTGTATTTGATAGTTTCCCACTTTTTGATGATAAGTGAGCGCACGTATCAGTCCGCTGAAGCTCAAGGCACATAAGGGTCTTCAAACCGCCAGTTCAGTTACTGGGTATCTCACCTTAAGTTGTATGCACGTGAAAATGCTTTCAGACGAAGTGCATTCATCGCACTTAATCTCATGCTTTTACTATTGATTACCCACCATAGAAAGTCACGCTAACTTGTTAGCGAACCGCCATATCGATTGATCGATGCACAGGCCCCAGCGAGACCCGCTGGATTGGACATGAAAGGGCTATAATGTAATCGACTGGGTGCTGTCGAACTTCAGCAGATGCACCAGTCTTTCCTGTCTTTGTTCTGTAGTTTTCATTATCCTTCAAACAGGGCCCACGAAGGACTGAAGTTGTTTCACGTAGAACACAAAAACTCTGACAAAGGACACAAAACTAACACTAACAAACTAACTTACGGTGCATTGATAAACTCTGCAGGCACTAAAACACAAGCACCGATTTTTGGTAGAAAAGTTACATATGTATAACTGAAGCACCTAGAGCGGAGAGCGTTGAACACACTGAGACAGGTAGATAGTATTGTCATTATCAAGGCCGATAAGGGTAAAGCCACAGTAGTGATGAATAAGAGCGACTATCTTCAAAAGGTCAGGCAACACCTCGCCGATGGACCCTACCGACAAACTACCGGTAGCAGTATTACTTCAATAATGAATAAGAGTAAGGTTGAAGTTGGGAGATATTTAAGATGCGTAATAAACCATTTGGGGCAATGTAAGTGGTATCGGTTGTATCCAAAAAGTGCGATTCAACCGCGACTCTACGGACTGCCAAAAATCCACAAGGCAGATGTACCGATAAGGCCAATAGTGGATGGTATAGGCTCGCCGCCGCATGAACTGGCCAGATTCTTAGCTAGTATACTAAAACCGCTCACGGGGAAATCAAGCACCTTCATTAGGAATTCGTATGACTTTGCCAACAAGGTCGCAGGGCTTCCTTTGGAGATGGACGAAGTCCTCGTGAGTTTTGACGTAATATCAATGTACACAAACATCCCTAGGGCAGATGCTCTGGAGGTAACTAAGAGGTTGTTACTGGCAGACACGACACTCGGGGAACGGACACAGCTCTCGGTGGATGAAATAGTTGAGGGCATAAGAGTGTGTTTGAATCTTGATAAGTTTGTTTTTGACACAACTGTTTACTCACAAGAACAAGGCCTTGCAATGGGATCTCCAATATCCCCAGTTTTAGCCAATATTTACATGGAGGACTTCGAACAAATAGCTTTGGCCGGATATCATTGTCCACCCAACGTTTTTTGGCGTTATGTTGACGACACGTTTGTTGTAATCAAACGAGACAACGTAAACAGCTTCCACGACTATCTCAATAGTTTAAACCCACACATCAAGTTTAGCATGGAGATAGAGTCCACATCGGGCACATTACCCTTTCTGGACTGTATAACACATAAGGTTGGTGGGAAATTGAAAACGACTGTCTACCAGAAACCAACAGACACGGGAACCGTCTTAAGCTATTCATCAGCACACCCAAAGTCCGTGTACGCCAGCATTGTCTCATCGATGTTTCGTCGAGTTAGAGCGCTGTGCACAGAAGAGATCGACCGGACGGCAGCTCAAATCGAGATTGCCAACAAACTTCAAGAAATAGGATACCCAGTGAGTTTGATTAGACGACAACTAAGGAAGATATTGGTTCCAGTATCTAGACCCAGTAAAGAATGGATTGGCACAGCAGTCATTCCATATAAAGCAGGAACATCGGAGGTTATTCGAAGATTGTTGAACTTAGCCAACATTAGAGTAGCTTTTCAGAAGGGAAAAACGCTACGCTCAGTTTTGGTGCAATTGAAAGATCCCCTGCCGGCTGAAAGGACTAGGGACTGTGTGTACAAAATTAACTGCAACGATTGTGCTAAGGTTTATATAGGACAAACTGCCAGGGAATTGCACACCAGAATTGGTGAGCATAAAAGAAGGATTAACAAGCCACCAAGGAATGCAGAAGAATACCAAACGCTGGTCAAAGACTCAGCGATGGCGGTACATGCCTTAGACACGGGACATAGAATAGATCTGGAGAATGTGGAAGTCTTAAGACGGGGACTGCGATTCACACCACAACGGCTGATAGCCGAGGCGGTGGAAATCACTAAGCATCACAGCGTGAATAGAATCGAGGGTGTGGAGCTAGCGAGCGTATGGAAAGCGGTCTTAGATAAGCCGAGTTGACACGTGACGGTGTGGTTGTCAATCCACTTAGGATCATTAGAAAAAACCGGGGGGTAGGGGTGGAAACCCCAACCGACCAAAGGTCACAGCATCCCTCCTACACAACTTTCTTAGCACTAGCTCACCCACACAGACTAACAGAAGGTTCAAACGAAGTTCAAGAGGAACCATCAAATGAACCGAACCAGAAGAACTAGACCCTAGGCAGGACCCAAACACATGTAGGTTTCCCCACCGACCCAACACTTGTTCAACCACTCTAACACACTAAAATCCCTCGGCCGACACCCAACAGAGATTTAGCTTGACTTAGCTGATTGGTTCTCCTTCCGCTTTAAATCTCGATCAACCTCGGAACCTAGTCACTTGGCCTGACGAGGCTTTTGTGTCAAAAGCGAAACATTGCCCAGCAATAAATCTATCGGTTATCACCAAACTTTTTCTAAAACGACACCTAGAAAGTTCTTCCGTCTTCAGTGTTATACCCTTCATTTGTGCGTGAAGCTGTCCCGTTCAATCCTTACACTGTCCTACATTGTCATACGCTATCACTCAAGCATTGTTTTGTAAAAAAAGATGAAATTGAACCATCTCAGCACCTGTGCTTATGCTGTTCTGAAGTGGTGACAGGAAATATTTTTCACTTTCCGACTACCATTTAAAACAACTGGCTTAAAACAGCTCAGCTTTCCAACTCCACCAAGGTTCACTCCTAAGGGAAAAAGTATCCTTGTAGTCTTTTTTTAATAAAGAAAACCACTCACAAGGTTGCCGGAAACTCTTCGACAGCCCACGACCGGTTTCACTCTTCTTGGGGCTCATCAGGTAGGCGTAGTCCCCAAGTTTCCGTCAACCTTATGTGCCAACTGAAACATTACACGGCCTGTGTGCAGCACAATCAGAGAGAGGGGGATTCAGTTGAGTCTCTCGTGGGAACCAAATTGATTTGTATATCCTTGTAGCCGATTGGCCGGGATGTGAAGCGGTTTACCAACTTTCAACGATGATCGGGTGCGCTGTATACCGATGACATCCATGAGTCAAAATGCAGAAAACTAAAATTCCTTTTTGTTTTCAGCGATTTGTCACCGGGAAAATGGAATGCTTTCTCAATTTTAAGGCACTGCCAAATTCGAAACATGACTGGATTTTCGGATCATCATTTTTACGCGGGTTTTACAATGTTTTTGACAAAGGAGGACAGAGAATGGGTTTTGCCGAGCCAGTTCTACAATCAGGTAATTCGCCAACGTCTCGGGTTGTTTGTTGTACTATTTTCCAAGAGAATTTCAAATATGGTTTCAGAAGAGCTTGGTAAACAATAGGTAGTTTTTATTTGGGCAACCTTTCGCTTCTGACACTAAAGCTTCATCAGGCCAAGTGAGCAAGTCACCGGATTGGCCAGGTTATAATGCAGACAGAGAACCAATCAGCAAGTCCTCTACGAACTAGATCAATGTTGAGTGTTAATTAACGGCTCTTGCTGGCTAGTATGGGTGCCAAAATCCTGATTTGATGAGTTGAAGGAGTTCCAAATTAGTTCCGATCACTTTTCGTTCCTTAATCTTCCACTTCAGGGTGCTTCACTTGATGATTCACCT
>NW_008751955.1:514401-540703 GCF_000715545.1 Opisthorchis viverrini
TAGATTGGGTTCACTTACAGGACGAAATCTCCACAAAAATCCCCAATCTACTCACACTACCAGCAAGCCAAACTGTTCTCACGTTCGAATCGAGCTGGTGGCATCAGAGCTCCCACGGAATTACAGTGAAATTAAGCCTTTTTCCAGTTAGCAGGTATATGAAAGGTATATGGTCAATGACGGGTGTTTTCTGGTCACTTCTGAGTTTGCTTTGCTCTCGAGTTACCATTCAGAAATTTATTACACCTGCAGGCTTTGAGGATTTGTATTTCAACCCATATGTGTGGGTACATCAATGCGTAATCTGAGCCTTTGGAGTTGCGCCTATACAACGGAAAGCGTACATTTTGTGGAACATGAGTAAACCAAGCAATGGTTTCGAAAAAAGACACCTGTTCACCCGTGTTGGCCTTTCGGTCTTCAGCTGAAGAAAACAGCAGAGCCCGAACCTAAACAGAATGCAGTGGAATGACAGGGTTGGGTTCGAACCTCGGACCAAAGTAAATAACGGCTATTAGGTATGTTAAAGTGTAGATCGCTGTCAACAACAAGTGAAATACGTACGTACATTTACAAACACAGGGGAGGCAGGTCATTACAGCTCAGCTATTTTTTATAAGTATCACTCAGCAGGCTACTTAAAACAGACTCATTTTGGGCTATTATCTTCAGAGTAGCTTTGCTTGCAACCGCTAAGCGCTGTCAACCAGCTGTTCGGATCCGCGACCAATCAGTACGGTGAAGATAAGAGCTCGAAACAGAATGACTTGGAAACATTGTGATATTCAGCCGACCCATTTGTGACAACTTGGTACAAGATGCATCGTTTCATAGCCCATAAATTCTACAGTAGGAGGTCCCAGGATGACCGACGAGCAGATCCGGCCAAAAAGCTTGTTTTGTTTTGGTCACGGATTGGGCAATTGGTGAATCTACATTCATAAGATCGTCGAATTTTAGATGCACAAACTGTATCATAGTACATTTTGTAATGCGCTACTCATAAAGTTGCTGAAAACTCCTCAACAGCCCACGACCGGTTTCGCCATTCTGGGGGCTCATCAGGTAGGCGTAGTCCCCGAGTTTCCGTCAACCTTATGTTCCACTTAAAACCAAATTGCACGAAATTAGCGAATATACACTCATTTGCAAACTAATTTGGTTTTTCGAGAGACTCACCTGGATGATTGAATGAATTTGTCTCAAAATGCGGTATCTTTACAACCAAACAAATAGCTATCAACTGTTAGCAACCATGCATTTACAGGAGGGAAGCAGATGAATAGAAACGATAAATAAAAGTGATAAACGTATACAGGAACTGATGAGCGAACAGATATACGATGCGGAATAGCTTCAGAATAGGTCGATGGGATGTCGCTTTGTAGGAGGGGTGGCTACCAGAAACCGGACGGTACATTTTGTGCACTGGAGTGTTTCACTGTTAGATGCGCTAACTTGTTTTGAGTGTGATGAGTGCTTTCCCGGGTTGGGTTAAATGAAGCATCTGGTTAGTAGTTTCACGCATTTGTGGCTGAGGAGAACTAGAGAATCACACTTAACTGGTGTAATGGTTGACAATGCCTTTCAGTTAGGTAATGATTCTATCAAAATCATATAAATGAACAAACTAAGGTAGGTATTGGTGTACTTCAAAAAGCATAGATTACCGTACGTTGCTTCATTCGATGCAACACCTTCCTCCCATTCGTTCGGGTTTGGAAATAAATAAATTCTCAATACATAGGGCCATGCGCGTAATTTGAACCAACTTTGCAGCCCAGTTAAGTAATCGACACACAAACAAGGCCTGCCAATATGGTTCCAGTTAATGGTTCAACCATCGCAATTAAGGCTAACAAATGAAGTTGGATAATAAGGTAGAACACTTTCCTTGTGAGGTTTCCTCTTGGGAAATAAAATTACTCCCCTGAAGGACTAATACATGGATCCTATTTGCATTTGTAACAACAATTTTTAAAGTGAGACCAATTTAGAAAAATTTGAGTTTCTCAAATGGTCTTCGGAATGTGGGATGTTTTCTTGAGGCGCTCTGTCTTGAACAAAATTAATGTGATAAAATGTGAAAAGTGATACACCAAGAACTAGATTGATCCTGACAGGTAATATTATGTTCTCTTTTGAAGAGAGTACTTGCAGAACAAGGTGATCTCCCTCTGGGAGTTGGACCTTTTTTTGAACGGACTGTGTCACTAGTATACATTTCATGAAAGCAAAAAGTACGCTTTTCCCGAAGGTAGTTCTGCTTGTTGAAAAAACTCTCCTAAGGTGTACTTTTAAGCTGGTCAGTGTAATTTTGAAACAACTCAAACGGTGGGTTATCCGATGTTTCAAAACACTTCAGAAGGACAATCAGGCGTCAAAATGGGGTTTACAGTGTTCAAGAATCTAAAAAAGTATACAAGAGTAATACCAAAGTTTCAGGCAAGTTGTGCGTGATATAATGCGAGATAGATTTTTTTGGGTGTCCTCACTTTCCCGCACAGTCAAACATAAACACCCACAGTAACAAGAGGGTCTCCGTTGTGCTAAAAAGTTCAAAAAGTGTGGTGATTAGGTAGCTGTATAGTGGTGGGCTGATATTGGTCTCCGGACTGACTGCATCGATAAACACCCACATACAATGATTATTGACAGATTTTTTGTGCTAAGCCGCACGTGCATCCACCTGAGCGCCTTGCACCCGGTTTAAACGCAAGGTAGTGAAACTGCATGACTAACAGGAGGCGAAAACCATGAGTATGCCCAGCGTGTGGCCCGTAAGAGTCAACTGACCTGATGATGAGATCCCGAAAACATGGGGTTATTTCAGCGATTTAAGAATCCTCCGTATGAATCTGCTGATTTTTGTACCTATCGTCGTTTGTCTCTGAGGAATTGATGACCAATGGAAAAAAAGTCATACCATTCGAAATCTAATGCGTTCCCTGACTTTTCACCATACCACGCAATTTGTTGTTACCTACAAACAGTCATCGTGAAGCGAGCCGAGACAACAGCACGCAAAATCCTTGTCAGACGGATCAGGTGATTAAGGGTCGAATTCTTCCGCAAAATACCATTTATGCTGATCAGAACAGAATACAAGTACTCCACCCAGAAAATAAAAAAATTGCGCGTCGCCTGATCCTCGTATTCGAGATGTCGTTACACGGTGAGCTAGTCACAGCTACTCACGTGATGTGAATCCCGTGGTTGACTGACTGGCGCCATATCCTGTCCAAGCTCGAGTTATCACGCTGCTGATTGGTTACTCGCACCCGAGCGTTACTGTTCACTCATTGGCCAAATGGCGAGCCGTTCGAATCCTCGTATCGATTCATGTGACGTACACTGCTGAGGAATCTCAACACGCATTTGTGAGCTACGCAAAGTTTCTCGACTTATCAGCATGGATTGGGTTCAATATCAGTTGAACTTCCACAAAAGTCAGTTCATCAGTTTCCATTCCCTACCGTTTCAATCGTTCTGGGTGCGGCTGCATCCATTTGGTAGCAACGAATACAGATCATTCAACAAGCTTCGCACCATGTAGATTACTTTTGCGTAGGCGCACGCATGACTGGACTGACCCGTAGATGCCTCCTCATGAGAATCCAGCGAACATTCCGATGACGTAATTCACGACAGGATTCAGTCACATGAGCTGAATTTGGCATGCAGACAGAACAACAAAAATAGAATTGCAAAACGATGCGGGGGATGAGCCAACAGTCTCAAGAAATCTTAAAATCTGGTTTACCGAAACAAAGTATCTGTATGTAGATGAGCTGGCTCAAGTGGTAGAGCGGGAATTTACTGACCTGTGGTTCGAACCCGATTGAGCCAACAAAGAAATCTTAAAATCTGGTTTACCGAAACAAAGTATCTGTATGTAGATGAGCTGGCTCAAGTGGTAGAGCGGGAATTTAATTTACTGTGGTTCGAACCCGATCTCTGCCTCTCGACTTAACCTGTCTAGGCTTGGGCAACCTGGCAGTATCCCAGCCATCGTGCTCGATTCGGGTAGCATGGCAGCTAAGCATCGGGAGCGTGTTACAGCTGAACGATTTTTTATGCAGATGAAACGGCATGAATGAATTAAGGTTAACATTTCTCTTGTGATTGGGGTCCACTGAGTGGATTATTTCACCTCCATTTAGTGTGTACATCACGTTTAGGACATAGCACTACAAAAGGAGATGAGCGCGATCAAAGTAGGTGGACTTGAAATGTTCTGGAGATGAATTAAAGTTGCTCCATAACGATTTATTTAACCAAACCAGTAGCAACAATGCCGGACTGTGTAGGTGCCGCGCCATCCTGTTATTCTAGAGTGAATGGGCGGTCAATAGTTTGACTACAATGATAAACAGGATATCGAGAAATACACTCATTTGCAAATCAATTTGGTTTTTACGAGAGACTCAAGTGAATCTATGGTTTACGATATTGTACAACTGAATGTGCTGCACACAGGCCGCCTCATGTTTTAGTTGGGACGATATTCGAGATATCGCAGTATATTTTCATAAAAGAAACTACTCACAAGGTTGTTGAAGAGTTTTCAGCAAACTTGTGAGTAGTTTCGTCTATGAAGATAAACAGGAGAGTCTTGCTTTTTGGCGACAGAGGATGTTGGCGCTTTTCTCTGAGTATGACAACATGTACACCTGATCAACAATCAGGAGTTGACGACTTGTGGATTTGGATGACAGGTATGGATGATTTCAAACTCCAGCGCGATCCCGGGGAACATTCTAGGTATAGACAGGTACTCACCAACCGGACCTCGGTTTTTACTGGATGAAACTGATCAGTAAGATTTAAATGGATCACAATGAGCATCACAGAATAGACCCATGGTTCTACTGGATAATGCGGGAAAATAGGTGCACAATATATATGCGGTGTCTATTTTGAGTTCATTAGAAACCGATAACATTGTTCAAAAAGGCACAAGGCGAGAGGCTGTGACGTTGAACTTGCGTGAAATGTTCAACGGCTTATTGCATTAAAAGATGTCCTGTCACCTGATGACGAATGTTCATGAACTGTAGAGAACCAATGTGTTTTGAAATTAGGATCGTTCGAGCATAGTAGACGAAGTCCTGTTATTGATGAAAAGAATATTTTGTTTCTGAAAGTTCCGCTCAAACGCAGTAGCATGTTTTCACCTCTGTTCCTTGATTAGGCTGCCTAAGAAACGCATTTTATTGATGGATTACTGGTCAGGGAGATCTAGAACTGTATCTCTTCATCGCCCTGGGATCACACAGAAGAGGCAAAGCCACATTCAGAACACTAGTGGCTACAATATCGAAAAGGACAAGCGACGTTTCATTATCGTAGAATTAAAGATATCACTATGTTTCTAGTCAGCCAGTACAGGAGTAGCATGGCCCTCTTCATTGCACATTGTCTGACAGACCAAATTAGTCCCAGTATACATTATACACTGCTCATATGACTTCGACAACCTACCACCGACTTCGATCTTATTCGAGTTCATCAGTTAGGCGCACCCCCCAAGTCCCCTTTCAGTCAACATTTTGTTCTTCTTGGACCCGTTAGGGTAAATTCACGAAATACAGCAGTTTGCGCACGAATCCGGATGACTCAACCGAATACCAGCTGAATCTATCGTTTATAGTATACTTCAACTGAGTGTGCGACTAAGAGGCCGTCTCATCTTTCAGTTGCTACGATGTTCGAAACAGCGCAGCTCGGAAGCAAATCAGCAATCAAATGAATGAATTCAATCCGACTTCCTTGTCAATAGTCTCTGCCGAGGTGTTACCATGTGCCCCTTGAAAGGCTGATGTCCAAAACGAGTAAGATCGAATTCAAGCTCCAAATCCATCTGTGAAAAACGCGGGAGTAACGTTCCCTTGGCCTCCACCTGCAAGTTTTTCGATTAAAATGAACTAATACGTCATAAATGTATCTGATCTAATGTCAGTATAATGATACGGTTGTGTAACTGAATTACTGTAGCCTTGTGTAAAGTGCCAGGTCCCAGACTCATTTGATTTGGTAGTAAAACGAACTACTTACTCGATTTAAGTAGCTCAAAACGTAAACCAATCTCCTACCTCGGCTACCGGAGCATGAAAACCAGTTGATTCGCACTGAACATAAAAATGTATTCATTGGGCTAAGAAAAAAACTGGTGGTACTAAGGCAGTGAACTCCAACGTGGCGAAATGGCCAGGTGCATGAAATTAGAGGTGACCGTTAGCAAAAGTTCACGTGAGCAGAGATAAGTATGGGTGTGACAAAACAGAAAAAAACGGTTAGACAATTTGAGATTATCTTTTCATGAAAGACAGTAGAAGTCAATAACGTGGTTAAAAATAATGCATCAAATCATCTAAATTATAATATACTCCGCAGAAGAATGAGCGGAACGTGGTGATCACAGTCGGGTGGAGAGGGTGACATTATGAGAAGGGCTAGAGGTATCACATTTTTCGCGCACTGCTGCGGTCTACAATTGGGAAGAGAGAGAGAGAGTGGATGGGAGCAGATTGTTTGAGCATTGCCATAAACGGACTAAAATTGGCACTGTTGAGTCTTGAATCCAGATACATGGGGCTTTCTCCTGAACCAGATTGCTGTACATAGTGTTAATGTCAAAGCGAGATTGCTCACAACTGAAAAGTTTAACCAAGATGGCTACGACATTGCCAGACCTCGATTCAGGAGGCTTAAGGTGTGTGGAGAGACAAGGTTTGCAAGAAAGTCACAAAAAATAGCATTCTGCACATATCCCGAACGTCAAAGAAAATCAGTTCGTTTGATTAAGTGGCTCGGAAGGAAGAATAATTCGAAAAAACGAACGAATATTTCAGGTGAGCAGTCACCACTAGAGGAGTCAGTCAAAATGTGACCATGTGTGTATTCAGCGACAGAGGGATGAGTGGCATTACATGCTCTCTATGATATAGAATAATCGTTCAGCCGTAGCAACATCTCGGTGCCTAGCTGCCATGCCACCTCCAGGAAGCATGAGGGCTGGGATACTGCCAGGTTGCCCAAGCCTAGACAGGGGAAGTCGAGAGGCAGAGTTCGGGTCCGAACCATGGACCTTCCGGTCAGTAAATTCGCGCTCTAACCACTTCGCCCACCTCGGCTCGTGCTCTCTAAGTACGAGTTAACCACAATAATGATCAGTTACTAGTGACCGATCGGTTAAATGTTCAAACTGCTGGTCCGCGGGTCGATGGTTGGAAACCCCTTGGAGTTTCGTGAGATGTCCACTTTGATGATTTCAAATAGGGACGAGACAGCTGTACAGTGCTGCTCCGCTTTTCATCATTGATTGGCTTCACTTACTGGACGTAAAAAAAGAGATGGCAGCCAAAGAACTGTCACTACCGGATTTCTCATTGACCATCCTATCCTAGCTGAAAAACGGCGTGGCCAGGGTATAGGGTATACCAAGGGTGATAAAAATATACGGTCTTTTGGTCCTATTTTTCGAATGAGCTAAAACAGCTTCCGAACATTCCTAACCACAATGGCCTCCGTTTATGGAGCTTCCGGTTCCACTCTCTGTTCATACGGAAGCTGTGTTTCAGTTCTCGTATAAACGATCGTCTAGCCGAGCTATTCTCCAACCCGCAGAGATGGAGCGTCTTCAGTGAGAGGGTATTAGCGACTGTCCCGAGGTCCCCCGGTTTCTGTGCGTGCGCTCAGGAACACCACAGTTCCGGCGTCACGTTTCCCAGGTGCGGTCAATATCTTTCGAGGAAGCCCTAGTAAAGGCATGGAATAACAAGCTTTGATTGGTTTCCACAGCATGTGGAAAGCTCTTCTGCTGCTAAATATGGGGAGATCGATTCTGGGGGTTATCGGAAAACTTTAATGAAAACCTACACTGAACGAGGCAGTGATGTGAAGCAACCTGCGCATTCCAAAACGATCAGCGGTCTGGGACAGAACCGCGACATTGGTAGCTGACGGCAATTTGGCTTCTCAGCGGCAGCGACAGCGACACCCAGCCAGTAGAATACCGACCACTCCGTCTGAACCCAGTGCTACTTGGAAACAAGTAATGGTCAGTACAAAGTTGCAAAAGCCGCTCCACATTGACATTCGGTTTTGGGTCCAGCCAAACATGGCACTGAGGTGTGTCGCCGAGGTGCATTGAAATAACTATATTTGATCCCCTCGTGGGGTGTTTACTTCTTGACAAATCTCCTTCAGGGAATCAGGTTTACAGGCTATTGGTGTATACTTCATTGTGGTGTGTAAGGTGTTCGGACTGTCACACGGACCCAGATTTAACTCGAGTGTCGTAATTCAAGGACAAATGGTTGTTTTGAGAGGTGAATTACAAGACTTTGCTCAAATCATTCATTCATTCACTCAACTGATGGAGAGGTTTGTAGACAGACTAACAGATACAGGCCAGTGAAATCACTGGGCAGTTGGCAGAAATCACCAGACCCCACATCAGTAAAGCTGAACGTACGGAGCTGCCGATCTTAGCAAGGGAAGACGGGGCTCAAAATCGAGTCCATAGCATCGAAAGACCGCGGCTTCAGCGAAGAGCAAAAAGTCATCATGATGCACGGTTCGGTAAGTTGACGTCATTTAAGCTTAGAATGTTACCCAAAACACGTGGTATCACATGATGTGTGCTCTGTTTGTACAAGCGCTGCTCTTGAAGAGAAAGCTGGATAAAGTGTGGTAACGGTATTTTTCTCAGCTTAGTTCTCAGTCTGAGACTCCCAAGCTAGCGCTCACATCGAAAACAAGCACTAAAAGTGCACAAGGTATATTAACGCCCAAAAGCGAGTCAAGAGCACATGTACAGCGCTTCACATATATGTAGCGCAGGTGGCAATAATTTTCCGGAAATTCTGACGCGTTCTGGATGCACCATTGGCAACCGGCATTCGGCCAATACTTGGTCATGATTGGCTGTTGGGTCCAGACTTTCGACCAATCAGATCTCGGCTTGGTGCCGGACCGGCAACCACCCCGAATTTTTAGCCAATCTTGCGCGGGATGGACTTCTCGAGCAGCACCTACTGCGAGCGGTAAAGAGGGATCCGCGTGGAGTATCGCCTAACATAGAGTGCAACTGAAATGACTACTGGCACCAAGGTTGTCGTTCTCTGAACAACACGGATCCGACCGATTACATTGCTATGGGAAGCTCGGTTGGATGAGTTTTATCGGATATCTTTGTGGGAAGTTCACAGAATAGAGAATTGAGTCAATGAGTGCGGAGATCGCACAAATATACTGGCAACGTTGATGATAAGCCGAACCACATGTTGCATAGGCAGAACGATGTGCGAATCAACATAAAGACAATATCGAATTTACGGCTGTGTGAAAGAACAGGGCTCAAGCATTTCCTGCATATCCAGATGGTAAGAAACGACGGTGAGTCAGATCGACACTTGACAAACCAACCTGGGCAAGATAGTAACTTTATTTCAAAAAGAAGTTCGTTCCAATGAATATAAACCGTCCGTAGCACAAGGCTTGAGGAAGCGATCTAGGGAATTCACCAAAGTAAGTTTTCATCAACCTTATGAGTAGTGCATCAAACAGACCAAATAAGCTAAATTTAGCCGGCAAAATGCTCACGATGATTCATTCACATATGAATAAACACTATCATACGACGATTCAGGCGGAGGCGCCAACCAAACGCAAAGCACCATGTGACAGCGCTAATCACGTCACTTGACCGTGTGTGAATTTGACGTTGAGCAACGTAAATGACAAGTCAGCCAGCGTGTTTTAATAACCTAAAAAACCACGCGTGTACCTTTCGTGTCACACGAATCAGAAGACAAAGCCGGTTGGACGGTGAGTTAGCCGGTCGTGTCGGGAGTCATCGGGGACTGGGGTAATATGGAAAAGGGTCACAAATACGAAAGGTTGAGAACGATCGTTTTACCTTAGTATTTTACCTCGCCTAACTGGAGTACCATTTGAGACAAAACAGACACCACGCGTATGATAGAAAACCGGCTGGCAGAAAATGACCATATGAGCTTACCAAGCGCTGTTTGTGTAGCGAATCCCGTTCATAGAAAAGGAGGTAGGCCGAAGCGCGGTTGACTAATTCCGGCTTAAGTTCTTTGACACTAACCAATGGAACAAAGTAAGGAAGAGATGTTGTTTATGGTAAGTGTACAGGTTAGAGAAACAGAGTGGAGAACAGGCGAATGGCTTGATCCTGAAAAAAAAACTATAAAAATGACGTTAGTTAGCACCTTGCACTGGCTGCCCCAGCTGACTGACCTATTCCGAGACTGTGCGCCCAAAAGCAGAAAGTCGATGATTGATTGGGTCAACAGCAGATGAAACGATGTGGAGAGCCTGAACGGAGTACAAGCGTAATGCGTATAAGACTGGACAGGCAGTCACATTTTCGGTCAAAGGGAATAGCACTTCCGGAACATTAGTGGAGTACAGTAAATACTGTTCAAGTGGCTGGTGCGGAACAGCACAAGACTTAAAACCGGAAGTCGAGCTGTGTTGGGAGAAGACTTGGGGTCTATAAAATAACTGTGAGAGTATTCGTTAGCTATTCTGCTTCCACAAAGAATCATTTTTACCCTGCGATCAAGCGCTGCAGGGTCCTAGACCAAAATTTGTCCAGGATCACAGCTCTGAGGCTAGTGACCACTTGCCGGAGGTGTTTATATGGACATCGATGCAATCACTTCCACAAGTATACACAAAAATGATAATATCACCTAATACACCTATTCAAGGTACTCACAGCCTATTTTGTCAGCGACCAGGGTGGTATTAGACGGATTCATCCACCCGTTCACAAAAGCAACACCCATATGAGGAAACCGACTCTGTGAGGCACTTCACATTATGGGTAGTCGCAATAAACTGACGCCTGAAGAATAAACGACGCCCTTAAACGCCGTTTTGATTTTCTTGACGAGGCACACTAATCATAAGGTTGCTGAAAGCCCTTCGAATAGCGAAAACGATAGACACAGATGAATTTCCATTAGTTCGCGCATCAGCATATTTTGCTAACTGTGTAAAATAGTGTTCAATTAGATAGTAAAGTGGACGGGAACTCACGGACTGTGCCTACACGAGCTCCAAGAAAGGCGAAACCTGTAGTGGGATGCTAAAGAGCTCTTGACAACTTTATAAGTAGTGTGTTCGTCAAGGATATTTCGAATATCGTACCAGGTGAAACAAGAGGCGGGCATCATGCAGAACATTTAGTTGAGGAGTGTCGTGTATGTATGCAAGGCGAATCGTAATCGAATACCGTTCAGCTGCAACACCCTTCCTGTGCCTAGCTACCACCCTACCCGAAGGAAGCAAGAGGGCTGGGATACTGCCAGGTCGCCCAGGCCTAGACAGGGTTAGTCGAGAGGTAAAGGTAGGGTTCGAACCACGGACCTTCCGTTCAGCAAATTTGCGCTCTAACCACTGAGCCATCTCGTCCACCCCCATATATGATGAAAACCATTCATTAAAAGTTTCATAACTAGTGGAAAGAGAGCAGTACCCCAGTTAAGATCATTCAACCTTGCCAGTGATATTAGACTTAAGTGTTCTATTTTCTCAGGACAACTAACGGCTTTTAACAAAGACTATTCCAAGTGTCTCCGAAGCATGAGGTCTTTATCCAACAAGCAACAAGATGCACGAATCTTGCCTTGAATTCTCCTATATTCCGAGATCAGGAACCCGTCTTGCTGACGGCACTACCCGACATAATACTGAGGTGTTGAGAGGTATCAATGCACGATTTCCACCCGTCTAGGACTAAATAAAATACGAAAGGAAATGGATTAGTAACTTAAAACACGCGTGAACTGCTCACCAACACACTCTAAAGGCGACTTCACCATTTGGGAAATCGATCACCTTTAGAGTATTGAGATAACTCACATGGATTCTCCGATGAATCGTTGCTTGATGACATATTGGAAGGACTGCTCCCCAGAGAGAGGAAACCTTTTGGTGGAACGGACGCAGTTATCGACGAATAACGGCAAGAATGTAGCCGGCAGCTGATGCTACGTCCTTTGGACGTCCACATCACAGTCAGTAAGTCAGCTGATCATCCACAAACGCTGATATGTTTGCTACCGTTTCGTGAACACCCGCGATCGTATATCATATGTTGCGCGAGACTAATGTTTCAGATAATCATAATCATTCAGCCATAACATGTTTTTGGTGCTACCACAGGAGGTACGAGGGCGGAGATACTGTCAGGTCGCCCAAAGCTAGGCGGGAGCGGTCGATACGCCGGAGTTGGATTCGGACCACGGACCTTCCCATTCACGCCTTAACCGCTGAGCTATCTTGCGCTGAACTTAGGCGCATCACTTGCCTGGTAACTAATTCATGTGGGCGCACCTAGAACACCATGAAACACAGCTTAAACAACTGGATGCAACATATCTATTTTCAATTTTGATATTTAGAACCCAGTAGTCCTAGGTTTTGTAACAGTGACTTGAGCAAAGGTTAGAAAAATCATCGCACAGTGTGGTCGCTTTGTCACATCTTTGTCATACATTGCATCATTGTATCATATGATATTGAGGTAGATGAAATGAAAAAACTTGTTGCACGGTCATCCTCCCGCCAGACGGACTATCCACCCCAAAAATAAGACCATTGGGACTAGTCCTTGCGACTGATTTCCCTTGAGGGGAACAAAAACTCGAAGATTGGTCACGCCTACAATAGCATGGGGGATCTTACACAGAACTACTTGACTGTATTCGGTGAATGATATGGTCTAGTATGCGCAATCGTCAGAGTTTAGCTGACCGATTTGGACAAATTCCTTTTTTGTTTACACAGTTTCGGGGTGAAAATTCAGAAATCTCGGGATTACGCGATCCGGTCGCTTTGGACCGGTCTCGAACACGAACGGAAACACAGTGACTTGATTAGCGACCAACAACGCGCTGACTGTGTGAGATAAAATAGAACGCCAGATTTTGTCTCTGTCTCCAGAATCGAGCCCCTTTAGGCAGTGTTCTCTAGTCCACTTAGACAAGTGCAGAGTCGTACGATTTACGTAAATGGTGCTATATGTAGATATCAATTCTTCTCAACTTCGCGTTTTCTACGACTTAGAAATAAACTTTTATCCTCTCTGACGTTTTTTTTTAGAAATTCATGTGCGCTTGTGGTGGAAGGTCCTGTCACGAAAGGAAATTGCGATAGGTGCACATGAGAAGAACTTTCGCATTCCACAGGTAACTAACAAATCGAGGTGAAGATACTCCTCCCAAGCTGAACGACTGGAGCGTAGACAAGTAACGGATACCTGAGGATAATAGAGGGCCAAAAAAGCCATAACTTACATTTCATCATCGAATAGATACCATCGCCCCTCCACAGACTGGTCGTCGCCCACCGCGGCGGTCAGGCAGGCTGCTGTGTAGTGGCCATAGTTCATCATCCCGTCATGGTAGACTACTGCGTACAACCAAAAAACGTGGTCACCTTCACCGCGATGATCAGCGGAAAACCGATGACGTTTATCGTATTCTGTAAGCACAAAATGTCGGGATTACACGTGCACAAATACTTTCACGCAGCTTCTTTCCGACAAGGCAGGGCGAGACTTTCGAAATGATTGCATACAGAACAAGGACAGTATAAGAGTTGCTAAGTGGTTGTTTTAATTGATCATTGAAAAGTACTTCTATGTGCTAAACATCTGTTGAATGGGTCACACAGTCTGACTTCAATCGAACGATTCAATAACAACCGCTTAGAATCGATCATTGACTGTGCAAAAATGATAACAGCTGATATCTACTGTTAAAAAAGGGTCACGTGGACGATCGCATTTACACCCACCTGATCATCCCAAATTTTCTGGGTCCGACCACATCATCACAAGAGACAGCATTGTTTTTTGTCGCTAGTATATTTCAGTAAGCCCTCGTTATACCATTACTCGTCATAAGGCTATCCCCGTCCTTGACTAATTATGGGCTTGCTCTTGTATCCCTTGTCATGTCATCAAGTCCTCGATACTCGCGTGCGCAGTGTAAACCAGAGCGAATGAGGCAGTTCTACAAGTTTTGGGCGTTACCACTTCCTCAGATTGCATCGATGCACGACTGCCCTCTCGCGTTTTCCTTGTTGTCACTAATGAACGGATCTGTAAGCTATCCTCGGGACATGGTTTGTGGCATAATAAACCTGGATTACACCGCCAGGTGATCGATCGCGTTGCATACCTGTTAATTGCTATCTCTCTCTCTCTACGGTTAGCCATTCGATCATCTACGAAACTTTACTGGATCCCGATGGACTCAGTACTTCGTTTCCTGACAAACATTCGCTTGTAATACACTCTAACGTCCTTTCGTTTGCCAAAGTACACAAGCTTCACTAAACTGTGGGCCCTGAGTACTGGCCATTTCAAATACCACGATCCAAAGGATGTTTAGCCATACGGAATAGAATTTCTCCTCTACAAATCCCTCGAGTTTTCATCAGCTTCACTTTGTCCCCTTTCGATTCAAAATGTTTGAGGCCTCTCAGGACAAGAAGCGTATTTGTGTTGCCATTTGACCAAGAATATGCGAAAAGGAAACACACGAGATATCCGAAAATTTCAGCTTCAGTGGTGGCCCCTCATGATTATCAAAATGAAACATTGTGTTCCACATAATTACTTTAGACGGACACATGCATACTCGAGAGTCTGAACAGAGAAATGGGGTGTTTCATGACAGAATAATCTTGGATGGTAAAAACCATGGAGATTAAAGTACACCTGCTTAACACCATCATTCCGATGGGTCGAGTACAGAAAACAGTTCGCTAACGAGGCGTTTAGCCAATCACAAGTGAAAAGAAACCCCAGACAAATCAACACTTACCCGAGGTCATATACTCGCTCATATCGAGTTTCATGTCGAAATTTACATTGACCGTATTCTTCGAGTTCCTTCCATCGCAGTGAAAACGAAGGAGGTCTTTCAAGCGAAGTTGAGGAAAAGGCTCGAGGATAGTGAGATATGAGGAAATGCAGAGAAAAGTAGTGTACAACCGTTCTGAAAACAACTACCACTCACTCAAGATGTCAGTTCAGCTTTTGGCCGAAAGAGTACCTAAGGATGCAGGAGTCACTATGGGATCAGTGTAAGCCGGGCGAGAACAGTGAGAATTCTCCTGATCGATTTCGGATCGCAGTGCTCTCCATCTCAGAAACATGGTGTTATACGGAAGCCCACATCAATATCGCTAGAAGTTAGACGCTGCTATCGCCGAGAACTTTATCCCGCACAAGATTGGCCAAGAGTTCGCGCCGCTTGTCGGTCCAGCAGCAACGCGAACTCTGATTCGTCGAATGCCTGGACCCAACAGCCAATCATAACTCAGTACTGGCCGAATGCCACTTGCCCATGGCGCATCCAGAGGGCGCCAGAAATCCCCGAATATTGTCGCGACATACACTTTATATACGACGCGTTGTACAAGTGTTTTTGACCTGCTTTTTGGCGTTAATATGGGTTGTGCACCTTAAGTGGCTGTTTTTGAGGGGAACGCTAGCTTGGGAGGTTCAAACCGGGAACTAAGCTCAGGAGAATATCATAATTACACGTTGAAAGGGAATGTAGATGATGACTTTTTGTGGGAGAGATGATCCATCAGATCCATACCGCTTGCTTTCTGCTACGACACGATGGATACCAGTGAACTAAAAAATATGTAATGTTAGGCTTTCCTCCCTTTAGTTTCTGCGGCCAAATTCTCTCAGTTTTGGCATCCATTTGCCGTTTTAGCAGTCAGACCGTGTTTCACTTTGTCAAACAGATGAGTACGGGTTTCGCATATCAATAGTGTAGGTAAGAAATCCAGGTAGCAAGTATCCTAACTGAAACAAGACGAAACAGCTCAAGTGGTTAGAGCGCGGAAGGTCCGGAAGGTCCGTGGTTCGAGCTCGACCCCGGCCTCTCGACCTTCTCTGTCTAGGATTGGGCAACCTGGCAGTATCCCAGCCCTTGTACTTCTTTCGAGTGGCATTGCAGCTAGGCACCGAAAGGGTGTCACAGCTGAACTTAAGTTGTCCTACCCATTTGGCCGGTGGTCCTTCCCTGGATGAGAGCAGAGGCTGTCCGGCATAAGTCGAGGCAACCTCTCCCTAGCAAACTAGACTAGTGTTGACGCGAGATTCAAATAAGCGTCAGTTACTGTGTTTAACAACCACACAGCGATAAGTGCTCTTCGCGTAACTGAACTCGAAAATGCGGTGTTTTGTAGAGATAACACAAAAACTTAGTTGAAAAAGATCAAGGTAACGACCAAAAGGATACGAATTACGAGTACATCTGGAAGTCGAGAAAGAGAGCTTTGAATAAGACATGGAGTCTTTTCCTGGCACTTTTCACACCACTGAAACGGAAGTGGAAACAAGGGAGACCACTAGTACAGTAAGGTTATCATGACGAAATCCAAGTATGTTCAATAATTTAAAAATCTTCACCATGTGTTCGAGAACGACAAGTTCGATTCTTTTCAGATCAAGATGCCTAAGCATTTATCCTGAAATATCTGTGAATGGACAAACGAAGCTGGAGTTTAGCGCCACTCAAACGGTAGGCTCAGAAACGCCGAGCTCACAGAGCACACCGGGGACGGGCGCTGCGACCAGCTCCGGGAATTCCATCGAGCGCTTCCAACACACGTTCCAAAATGAACAGACGACCAATGGAAAAATTGTGAATGAAACACTAACACATAAAGACGTACCAAATTAACTAAACTAACCACCTGTATTGATACCAACACAACCCGACAAATAATTGGCCAAGAGCAGTAGACACAGACCCTCCTCTACAACCGAGGTCTTCAAGGGGGTTCATTAAAACTAAAACGGGTTTTCATACCCAGGCGAACTCTCCCCTGCCGAGTTTAAAGCTGAGGCACACGAACTACTGCACGCGATGAGGCTAAGGCTGAGGAAACTCTCGGGGGGAATTCTACGCGATTGGAAATCTTTGTCGTATTCCCCATTTACGAGGGATGCTGCAGGGGACAAATTTAGTCAGGGGTTGTCTCAAAGGTCACCACTACAGTCATTCTTCAAAAAACGACCTTGAATGGCGAACAACACACCCAAGAAAAATAGGTCGGACTCTGTTGAGGTCGTAGCTGGAAAGACTATATGATAACATTTGGAGCTGCACCAAGAATACCGCGGATATATCATCACGTTCCTGTATAACAAGGGCGCCCTCAGCCTGCCGAGTGAGAGTCCCCAATGAAGAATAGGGTGTCGGAAAAGTTCGTCCGTATATTGAGGGCAATTCACAATCACAACTGTATAAACACAGCACTGCAGCGATCTGCCCTCATACTTCGAAATCTCAAGCGAATTTTGACAGACGTTTTCATAAACCTCGTGCTTATTCAATTTTTCCAAGGACGATATTCTACGGAACTTAGGGAACACTAAAGCAACGGACTGTGCGGAATAGCTCCCAGGTAAACCACTCAGATACTTGAAATATGCGGAAGAAAACGTAGTCATTGCCTGTGGCTGCCAAGTGTCACAAGGATACACGCCGGTGGCATCTGATTGATCCTATTCTTCGTATCAATGACGAAGTTCTCGAATTCGCGGATAAATTTGTTTGGCCGAGAAGTTGTTTCAGAAAAGGTGATATTGAGGATGAATCATGGCACAGCAAGACGGCAGTGATCATCAGATACAACTCATCTGATGAAAAAAACATCACCTCCGTAAGCACCGGGCTACTACAAGGATGTCGAACTGGGGGTGTCCGTTTGCAGTATAGCCGGAGGGCAACATGCCCAATTACTGGTGCCTACGAAGCATTGCTTGCATTTGGAGGAAGGAGCGCACCAGTGATAACAAGGTTCGTTGTCGTCTGTATGACGGCTACCAGTGGATACTACTGATGAGGCAAGCGAGCAGTATGTTTCCTCGTGAATCCGATTCGCGTCTATTACGGAATTTGTGGAGTTGCTTTGTGGCATTCGTTTACATTTGAGTGATAGTCAATGAATATCCAGAAAAGTTCAGGAAGACGCGTTCAAGAAGAAGACGGATATTCAGTTTTTATAAACAAGATGCATTTGAGAGTGTTGTTTCCCTGTCCATAGTCTGTAACGGTTCAGTTAGTGTTTTGTGATAAACAACCCCGCAGCGAAGGCCTTCTTCCTTTCACCAGTACTACTGTACACGATGTATCACATCAGTTTGGCGGTGCCCTCAACGTGTCTCAGAATCAAGGCCCTCTCTTTCCGCACACTGGTTCTAAGCGGTAACGAAGTGGCCGGACACTGAAAAAACTGGCGAAAAAAGACTCATTCTGTTCGAACGGTTGGCTGAAGACCAAAGGGCTCAACGTCCCTCAAGATACCTTAGCTCTCTATAGAGTCTGTCGGAACTTCCTACATTTTACGAGAAGTATTAACGCAAACAGTGTATAGGGGCACCTTTAAAAAACCGAAGAGTTTGGAAGTAGATAACTTATTTTAGTCGGGAGGGATATCCAGGCCGGATTGGGATCAATGTGTGATAAACACTACCTCCAAATACGATTTCGTTATATACTTCTGGCCATTGGTCTTACATATCTACTGATTCAGTGGCATATGGAATATCTGATGTTTTCCACTGTCTCAATATAAGGGTGACTCAAAACGTGGGGAACGGATAGTGACGTCCGGAGTTGAAAATATTGGTCCACCTACTACTCGGTGCCTTAGATATTAAGAATGTTCGGTATCTTCACGTAGTAGGACTCACATTGATGATCCACCTCCTAAATGAGAATGGTTCAATGGGCGCAGTAGGTCACTGGGCCACCGCACGACTAGGCAACTCAGCCAAAGAATGAAGGAACACAATCCACCCAAGAAGCATCAGATTTCTGACAGCATTGTTACAGATTAGCATATGCGAGGCCACATCATCTACGCTATGGAGAAACCTTTCTGTGAAGACTCAAACCGATGCTCTGCTGAAGCACGTCACTTGGCACAATCACACAAACAGCTTACGTAGTCCACTAGTGGTATGCACTGTCGAGTCCGCAAGTGGACCGAATGCGAACTGGGGAATCGTTTGCTGATTGCTTCAGACAATCGATACAACTTCTGACGTAACAACTTAAACATACAGGCTTCAATCACAAGATGTTTGCTGAGGTACAGATAGAAAAAACCTGGAAGAATCTCACTTGCCTCTAAACAACCTGAGTCTTCTTCGTAAGCCTTCTCGTGATTACAGTGACCATGGTAAACACACATTGTTTGCAGTATGACCCTGCAGGTGTGAAGCGCGTAGCAAAAGAGGAAAGAATTTTGATCAGACTGTGGGTGTGTATGTTGATAGCACCCTCGAAGAACCAGTGTTAGGCGGAATTCCACACGGATCCCGCTTTACCGCTCGCACTCAGGTGCTGCTACGGCCGAGAAGTCCATCCCACGCAAGATTGGCCAAGAATTCGGGACGCTTGCCGGTCCGGCATCAAGACGAGATCCGATTGGTCAAAAGTCTGGACCCAACAGCCAATCATGACCCAGTAATGGCCAAATGCCGGTCGCCAATGGCGCATCCAGAACGCGTCAGAAATTCCAGAAAATTAGAACCGCCCACATTATATATACGGAGAGCTGTACAGCGGTTCCTGACTTCGTTTGGGGCAATAATATACCTTGTGTACCTTCGGTGGTTGTTTGTGATGTGAACGCTAGCTTGGGAGAGGAATACCGTTACTACAAATAGATGGGAGCAACATTCATCTAGCAAGTTTGTCCAACCGCGAAAAACACAATGCACAGAGCGAAAAACGCAAACACTCCGGCTGCAAAAGAGGAAAATTAAGGTTGCTTACCGGTCGGTCCGACCCGTCGAGGGTTTCCATGAGTGTGTGTGCCTTCAAACACTGAGAAAGAGAGACTTGTCTCGGTGGAATAGCTTCAGTGACAGGAGCCGGAACGCAAGGAACCGAAGGCGTGTAAAAGTTGCTATGATAGCGGGCTTTGCTATCCCCAACTGGGGAACGATAACCAAGGACGGACGGGATATGGGGATCGCCCAGAATATTGGCATTGATATTTCGTGAAGGCCAGGTGTTTCCTCCCTAAGTAAGGTAGAAATGGGTCACAACTAGTAAACATCATCATCATCATCAAAGACAGCAACATCAGTGTTGTCACTAATGCTTCACTGCCGTACAACCATAAAGTCCGTTTAGTTATATATATATATATATATAATTGTATTAAAGGCCCTACAGAGAAGAGAAGAGAAAAAGAGTGGGTGAGGGAGGGGACCTAATGCTGGACTATGTCAAGCATACTGAGGTGCCCACACCTCCAACCGCTCAATCAGACAATCTGGAAAGAAACTGACAGCACGAACGCCACTGACATTGATTAGCCGCCATTTCTTGCAACGTCTCCAGCCAAGCACAGATGGGGTCACGGGGACCCCATCCTGGAAGTCGCACAACACCAACAACACCCAAACTCCTCGTGATCTCTTTCACTAGTAAACAGCGTACACACTGTTCGTTACAAAAACGTACACACGCGCCGTGAGCCACCAGTATGCGCATGGAGGTTGTTGACTAATTTTGCAGTGACTTTAGCAAATCTCAAGCAACAAAAGGCAACCTCTTGGCAAAGCAGTCCGACTGTTGTAAACAGGATATTTATGCGACAGGTGGAAAAGTTTTCTACGTTCTTTGTAATGCACTACTCATGAAGTCGCTGAAAACTCCTCGATCTCAGCAACCTTATGAGTAGTGCGTTACGAAATATGTATGTATCGCGATATCTCGAATATCGTAGCGACTGAAACATGAGGCGGTCTGGTGCAGCACATTCAGTTGCCTGGAAACATCAAAACCGAGAGATTCAGCTGGGTTCCAAGTGAGTCTCTCGAAAAAACAAATTAGTTTGCAAATGAGTGTATGTTCACTAATTTTCCACGTTCTAAACAGCCGGAATCATTCATTCCGTCGAACTTGTCATAAACCAGCTGAAAACGCTCTGCGCGAGGATTAGGATTCACGATTCATGCACATACGGTGGACACACTTGCACAGCGCAGCTGGTTTCAAAAATGTTTTCGAGCCCCCCCTCAGAAAGCTGGTTCAAAGCCAGAGCGAGTAGAACGTAGCTACCGGTTGGTCGCGTCATCGGTGCATCAAACAAGCGCTGTTACAAGAGCTCACACAAAGACGCTTTGCGAGAATTAGAGCACAGTTCTGATATTACTGTTCTGAAACCCAACATAGGCTTTGGTGTTGCGATTGTGAACGAGACAAATCGTATTACTCAAATGGAGGATATTCAGTCGGACATTTTCAGGGAGATAAAAAAAAACTCGGTAATGTGGTATTGGGAAACAGATAGGAAGTGAGCTGGAGTATGGGAAATTGCGTTGTTTTATTTCAAACTAACTATACTAAACAACCACAAGCTTGAAAGTGTCTCCGTTCACCCCAACAAAACAACGATCGTTTAGCCGTAACACCCTTTCGGCGCCTAGCTGTCATGCCACGCGAGGGAAGCACGAGGGGTGAGATACCGCCAGGATGTCAAGCCTAGACCAGAGCAGTCAAGATACTGTAGGCTGAGTTCGCTTATTTCTCTCCAACTAAGCCAGGATAAAGTAAATCAGTGACCCCGAAACAGATTGGACTTGGTTAGTTGATCGCAGCCTCAAAGACAAACTTAGGTAATTTGATAGTCTGAATGCTTCGTTCTTTTGATGATCACCCGCTATTCACTAATATTCCGATTCACCCGGAGGAGGTACGAGGGCTGGGATACTGCCAGGTCGCCCAGGCCTAGACAGGGGAAGTCGAGTGGCAGAGGTGGATTTCGAACCACGGACCGTCTGGTCAGTAAATTCGCGCTCTAACCACTTGGGCCATCTCGCCCCCCACTTAGGTATGGTGTATCAGCAAACTGGAACAAGGACCTAATCGCAATCCACTTTCGGTGATCATCAAACGTCTAAAATCCACTGTAGTCACGTGAATGATAACTAGTTCTAAGCGAAATGCGCTCATTTACATATTAATTTAGGCTTGACGGGACACTCACCTGGAACGTTTACGATGTTCTTAGGCAACCGAAGGTGCTGAATAAGGCCGCCTCATGTTACAGCTGGAATAATATTCGAGATATCGCGATACATTGTATGAACGTAATGCATAAATCATGAACTGTCGGAAAGTTTCCAGCAAACTTATGAGTAGTGTATTTCTTCTATCATGTTATGTGCTCACGTGTGCTATTCGAGAAGAAGGATCACGGGACGACAGAGTGATTGGTCATTCAGCCTCCAGTAAGTGGAGGAGCTCCACTCAAGAACCGTGGAAGCATGAGACTGCTACGATAGAAGTCTCGCCTACTGGTTCGTTTGTTTTGTCATGCGGGGCTCCGACGTTACAGGAAACCGGTCTCCTATTGCTGTGCACGAGATGCTTTCGTCTCTGCTGTTCAACAACGGCCGATGCGATATTCACTCGGCGTAACCGCCTGTCTATCGTTTGAGACGGGACGAATCTCCCGGTGACCATCGGTTATTACCGTAGTTAAGGGAGAACATAAAGGGGTTGTCCCATGATTTTGTCTAAGATGTATGTGCCAAGCCGTAAAGCACAACCGAAGACGAAGGGGAGCTTTGTTGGGGATATATTTTCGTAGTCAACACACGGGCCATCATATCATATGTGGAACCCAGGCTTTCTGTGCGAAATTTCATGCCGAAGGCAACTCACAAAGTGTAGTGCTGACCATCCACTCAGCAAAAACCGTTTGTTGCACATGAACCAATTTGACGACCACTCATTCAACGGTATTCGAGCCCCTCCTCCATTGGGGGTTCGAAGAGGTAATCTACATATTGACGTTTGTATGGGCCGAACTCATATTAGCCCTTGTTTGATCAGTGTTATACACAACGAAGGAAACCACCTAACCGCAGATAACTCTGCGAAACATACACACACGAGCTGTCAGGGCGCACCCAGACAGAAGAAAAAGTACATTTGCAGAGAGTGACGCATCCCCAAGGTCACCATCGGTACGACACGTCCGGAAAGTAGGTGAGTTGGCGGCTCTCACCAAACACGGCTTAGCAACACACGACCAGCGTAGTGGGCCTGAGAATGTTCACGACCGGAACACCACCATTGGCTGTACGAAGCGAACAAGTGAACGACCATAGTTGGCCAATTAGTCACCCTATATATATTTATGTAGACGCTCTGTATGTTTTGTCCTGGCAATACAGCCGTGTCACCAGTTCTCTGTCTTCTCCCTATCGCGTAGTCTGGCAGGCTCAGTGAGGGCGTAACCCAATAGCTCGGCCACCACACAATACAAAACGAGCTTTATACGATGCGAGTTTAAATAGATGAAACATGTCACAGCTTAGACAACGGACTGACTATTTCCTTCAAACCCACTGCAATATACTGGCAGAATTGACGTCCTGTGTTATTAGTAACCATTGAAACAATAGATGTTGGGCTTATGTTGATTTATCGAGAACTTCTTTTAATCGTTCAGCTGTAACAGCCCTTCGGTGCCTAGCTGCTATGTAAAAAGAAGGAATCACGAGGTTGCCCAAGCCTAGACAGAGGAAGTCGAGAGACACAGGTCGGGTTCGAATCACGGACCTTCCGGTCCATAAGCTGACGCCTTAACCACTGACCTATGTCAAATTGTGTGCTAAGACGCACTGGGTCGAGATGGACCAGGTGGTTAGAGA
Source organism: Opisthorchis viverrini (assembly GCF_000715545.1). Classification (NCBI taxonomy): domain Eukaryota; kingdom Metazoa; phylum Platyhelminthes; class Trematoda; order Opisthorchiida; family Opisthorchiidae; genus Opisthorchis; species Opisthorchis viverrini. The sequence goes on from NW_008751955.1 coordinate 538,166, forward strand.
GCGAATTTACTGACCAGAAGTTCTGCAATTCGAATCCGGCCTCTGCCTCTCGACTTCCTTCCTCTAGGCTTGGGCAACCCGGCAGTATCCCAACCCTCGTGCTTTCTTCCGGTGGCGAGGCAGTTAGGCACCGAAAGGGTGCTACAGCTAAACGACTCAACTTAGATTTTTACCAAGAAAGCTGATGCCTAAACCATGTAGAACGATAAGATAGCTAGTTCACTTCTTTCCTAATTTCCAATATGTGGGCTCAATGGAGGAACAAGAGACATCTTGGAAGCGGCAGTAAAATCCTACCTGTCTGGAAGAACCATCAAACAACGGATTACTGATTTCAGGGTTTGACCGTGGTGGAAGCCGTTTAGAAACACCGGGACTTGAGTTTGTATGGTACTTTGTATTCACGGTATTGTGAAGCGATCCACCGTATCGACGGCCGGAATCCCCGTCAAGAATGGGACTTGGTGACGTGCCATTGACCAACGTATCCGTCTGGTGAAAAAAAAACAGAGAAATGAGATACTCGTAAGCGTGTGAAAAGAGAGAAAATGCAGAAGTCAGAAGGCATTTTTGACGTTTAAAAATGAACAGGTGTTGGGAAAATAACTAATCAGAAACATGCGGTGAAGTCAATCCGTCCAACTTAACAACCTTTTGGGAGAATGTAGCAACAGACATACAGCCAAGCTGACAAACTTGGGTAGGTGCCATCTAAACGCCAACGCTAGAGTTTAACGAAGGAGCTCTCATCAAGTAGCTATCTCGATCTTCCGGTCCTGTGGACTACGGAGAACATAATTGGATAGACATGTGATCGAATCAGGTTTGAAAGCGAACAAGGTAGTAATCTAGTTACAGCCGAATCAAACTAAATAAATCGATCGGAGTGGTAAAGTTGGAAGAATGGGGGGTTACAAAGAGTAGGAAGCTTGGAGATGAGGTAGGCAAAAGCAGGTTTCAACGCATCCGGTTGCCCAATCATAAACAAAAGCGGTCGGAAAGTCAGGGAAGAGTTTGAATCGCGGACCTCATGAGTCGCTAACACTGAGATACTTAAGAAACAGTCCCACGGAGCTGAAAACCTTGAAGTGCTGGTCACCAAGTCGGCTCCAGGTCAGCGTGCCCAACTTGCTGAGTAACAAAGTTGAACACGTCGTAAGCCTACGTTCAGCGGGTGTTGATGCAATAAAACTTGTTCCACAGTGAACCAATGATGCATGAAAGTAGTACAAACAAGATGATAATATGGACATCCAATCTCATCAACCTACGGGAATCGGCACGCTCAGGTTCCACACGACTTCGTAGGACACAGTTTCACAACCGCAGGCCTGACATTCACGGTAGGTTTGTAGTTGACCCATGAAGATGTCTGTGGAGAGCAGTACAGGAAGAGAAAGAAGCATTTAGGGCAAACCCGTGAGTGGTAAACGCCTCGACAGAAATCGACACAAAACAAGACTACTTCACACCAACGCCTCGGTCACGTCCGTACCAGGGATCGATTTACTGACGAAAGACCCCGCGAGGCACCGTCGGTCAACAAGTGCTGCAGTGCCAATGAATATGAGGACGTTGGCGATCATATATCCTACAATGGTGTGGTAGGAGTCAACAAAATCAAATGGCGAAAAGGAAGACAGGGGTAACGCTTACCCTTGATTGGACTAGATTCTCTCATGTTTTCTTGATCCCAAGCACTACAAGGGGTAGAGAAAAGACATGACTAATTTGGTGAATATGTGTTCTGAAGGATGAAATCAGGATAGTGGATGGACTTGACGACACATGCTTTGAAATTGCCGGGGGAAAGTATCCAACTGTGGTGGTTCGCGGGTTGGTCACTATACTTACAGGTTCAGGTTATCCAAAAACACAGGGCTGACCGTAAAGCTATCACTGGAAAACCATACCAAGCAACTCCAACTGAGCGGTACTCAACAACCTGGTCACGCTGTTGGTCGTGGGCACTTCCTTGATGCCAAATTAGAGCAGAAGAAACCTTCTCGGCAGGAACAATGTTTGCTCATAAAACCACGTACTCCCCACGGATAAAACGTACACATACGCGTATCAAATGACTGAATCAATCGCACATCAGACGACAAGCAATAGTGACGCCATGTTCGCACAAGATGAGAGAACGGATCACATGATCTGACCCACCCAAGCACATGTCGTGAGCGAACATCGGCAAATGAGGTGACAAAACAAGCCACCAGGAAGAAAGAAATCCGTTTCTAAGCGACCGTGCGTTTCCTTTCTAGTCTTCGAATAAAGTCACCTAAAAACCATGGGATACGTCTCATCAAAGATGTGTCCACAAGACGGTCTAGAAGAAATCCAAAATCAAGTGGTGACTTCAACGTCCTAACAATTCTTTGTAATGTACTACTCATAAGGTTACTGAAAATCCCTCGACAGCCCACGACCGGTTTCGCCTTTCTCGGGGCTCATCAGGTAGGCGAAGTCCCCGGGTTTCCGTCAACCTCATGTTCTACTTCAAACCAAATTGCACCAAATTAGCGAATATACACT
>NW_008751955.1:540776-551289 GCF_000715545.1 Opisthorchis viverrini
TGAAACCAAATTGCCCGAAATTAGCGAATATACACTCATTTGCAAACTAATTTGGTTTTTCGAGAGACTCACCTGGAACCCAGCTGAATCTCTCGTTTATGATGCTCTCAGGCAACTGAATGTCCTAACAAATCTTTCGTACATTCTAGGATAGGATGCACTGTCGCCTCAAACAGCCGAAGATTACAGGACAGTCCTAGTATGACTAACCCGTCATCAAGCTAGATGACAGCTATTCTTCCACACCCGAAAATAACTAGAAGCACGTAAAAGAGGCTCGACCAAAAAAGGGAACCAAAAAACTTACAGAATCTTTGGATGGACACCTTCAGTAACCGGGGGAACTGGAAGCTCAGAGCGACTAACTGGAGGGCTGGAATTGGTCGTGAGGATGACTCCACTGAGTTTCTTCGCGCCCTGTTTCTTGTGCGCACGAAATAAACCAGATAGACCACGACCGGTTTTTTTCGTCAAAACCGGTGGTTGACAGGTTGGAGGAACTGTGGTGATATTAATGGGCACAGTACTGCCCCCGTTGTGCGATCGAGGACGACTGGACAATAAGGAGTCACTAGCATTGTTCCGCAATGCGTGGTCCAACGGGGAGTTATTATCTATCAGTGTGGTATCCGGAGTCTGAGTTCGTGAAGACTCAGGACTTGTCGATGTGGAGGACTGTTTAAGTTCCGAATGCAGTGAGTCCAAAACACTGAGAAGAAATTCGAGGGCGTCCTGTTGACTAAGGAGCAAGAAGAAAAGGTTGATTTGAAACGAAGTCAAAGGTGTTCCGGAACAGGGTGTTACGATAAACAAAACGACAATCGGAATTCGCCATCGACAGTATTCGCTTAGATCCAAGCAAAAAACCACTCATCTGTGGCACCCACTTGGCGCATTCCCGCCACGCAGCCGGGTTACCCGAGCCCAGTCATGGAGACAATCAACAGTGAGATCTTCCGGTGAGTAGCTTGACACCTCAACCATTGTGCTACTCCAAGTTCTTATCTGAGTGGATACAAAATGGATGCAGCGGTCTTTTTGAATACAAACTTGGTCTTGTTATTGTGGGACATGAAGGGAAAATAATGTAGAGCCGCGCTGAAGTTTGAGCTCCATTCAGAACAAAAAGAGGGAGCGGGTATACCAATCGCATTTCTCAAACGCGACGCGGTCGATATGCGCAGCCGGCAACAAGTTCAAACAGATGTCAGATAAGCGTAGTTTAGTTCCTGTTATGGCCGAAGAAATTGGCACCGACAAGGCTCAATAGAAGCGAAAGTTGCATTCACAGATTCCCATTCACCTGGTATGGACCACCATAACGCGTAACAAATGATGTAAATACGAGTAGTGTCAGCGTGATTCAACTGATTCAGTGAGGATGCGATAAAAAAAGCCATTAAAATCTGTCAATGGGTTGCCACAGCGTCTCCATGTGGACAAACCACTCGGCATTTTTGTGAGTCACATCTCTAGAAGCACCAAATGGCATTATCTCTATCAGTACAGTCTTTCAGTCTGTTTAGTTAATTTGACGACGGCGTTATCTTCAGATTGTGGTAGGTAGTCATTAAAAACAAACAAATAAATAAAAGTAAATCGTTTGGTGCCTAGCTGGCATGCCATCCGAAGGAAGCACGAGCGTTGAGATACTGCCAGGTTGCTCAAACCTAGAAAAGGGAATTCGAAATGCAAAGATCCGGTTCGAACCACGGACCTTCCGGTCAGTAAATTCGCGCTCTAACCACGTGAGCCATCTCGCGCCCATCATTACAACCATCATCGTTCCTTCCAGCTGGGCGGTACGTATAAAGTAAGGGTAACCTGTCGCGTACACATTATACTTCGAAAAATGTTCTTCCTCTTCCAGTGGTCTTCATGAAAAACGATTTGTTCGCTCGGTAGCTGGGGACTATCTGTTTTAGTGAGAACGTGCCCCCCCTTATCTCGTGTGAGTTCACAGAAATGATCCGTTTGAAATGACCGAAATCCACTAACTGAGTACTCTAGTGCCTCAATAAGCACCAGCTAAGATGAAGCGAGCATCCGTCATCCGCTGAAAGTATTGCGGATGCCCGATGACAAAGGCGAGCTTCTTAAAGAACTGGGTCCAGGGTTCGCTGGGCATTACCCACTTTTCCGGACCCCTTAGGTCTCCAGCTATCCGGAAATTTTGACTCGATTAAACAATGGTTACAGTGCCACATACTGAAAGTAGCACACCAATTTGGTTTTAACGGGAGGCTCAAATGAATACAGTAGAATTCGAGGACTACGCTTACCAGATGACCAGCAAGAAGAGCGAAACCGGCCACGGGCTGAAGTTTTCAGTAGTGCGCTATGCCTAAAAACCACCAGCTTGTTTACACGTTAAAAACTGATTGCCTTATTATACAAAGGGGAGTCATTGTTGACTTTTGCACAAGGCCCATGCAGTAAGGTAACGTACTCTGGTCCTTTGAAGTGCGGTGCTACGTGACCCAGTTCCACACGGATTGTTTCAACCGAACTGTACAGGTCTTTGTTGCTGGCCTTTTGAGCCATGCCATCCAAAAGTAATGCGATACCTAGAGAGACAGAGAGAGATATGGAGAAGACGTGGAAAGAGGCAATGATTTTGCGATTCGAAAATAACAGGCGTATATCATCATCACTGGAGATATTACCATGATCATCCAGGAACCGAATTACATCATCGTCACGTTAGAAAGAATCTCGATGCCGTAAAAACCAGTTCCGCTAAGAGTGTCCAATGAGCATTCGTCGTGAGACCATTAGTCTTCAGTATTACCAACAAAAGCTTTATCAGATGACTTTTGGAGTAGTTATGGCGAATCCTGATCGGTTCATAGCTCAAAAACACTAGCCAGTTAAGGCCACTCCGCACTGATGCGATACTTTTTTTAACCCAAAGTTCTTCACAACATTTTGGTTTGGTTGCTTGAGAATGTTTTGCACGTCATGCCAACGACTTTCATTTTTTTATCACTTAGTCTGTAAAACATGCTCAAAGAACGATGAAACCTCGCAAAATGACGCGACGGGCGTAGTTTCAACTGATGCAGACACCTTTCAAGGCGTCACTACACATTTCATGATGAAGTCTATAGTACCGGGCGCAGTGCCGTTCCACTTCACATTGGTAGGTGTATTATCAAGTCTTCATATTCCAATGGACCAACGAAATGGACTTCATTCCATCTACTTAATTATCCATACCGGGGAATGCTGATGTGCCTTCTTGGGGGGGGGGGGTCCTCCCTTTGGGGTTATTGTAATAGATGAGGTTCACATGGCTGAAAATAACGTTGGGTAACCGGAAACATTTCTGAATAGAAAATCGACTGCAGTCACGTGCCAAGCCGATGCCTCTTGATCTTTGCTGAAAGAGGAAATCGCTTCTCGAGGATGAAGTGGGAAGTATCCACTTCAAGCCAGCATAGTGGTTGGTCTTGATTGAACATGTGAAGGTCATAAGGAGGTTAAAAGATACTATTTTTGGGTCGGTAAGGCTACAAAGTGATCGCTGGGTGTATCAAGCTTCAGTATCAACATTCAGACTGTAAGCCCCTAAATCGAATCGTCCAGCTGTAACACTTTTCAGTGCCCAGTTGTCATGTTACGTAAAGGAAGCACAAGGGTTGAGGTACTGCCATGTTTTCCAAGCCTAGACAGTAGCAGTCAAGATGCCGGGTTTGAGTTTGGACCACAGAACTCCTGGTCAATTAGTTTGCACCCAGATCAGAGAGTCATCTTGAGTTTTCAGCAACCCTTACGAGCAGTGTATCACGTCCATGCATGTACCGCGATATCTAGAATACCGTAGCGACTGAAACATGAGGCGGCCTGGTGCAGCACATCCAGTTGCTAAATAGCATCATAAATGAGAGATTCACCTGGGTTCCAGGTGGATTTCCCGTCGGAACCGAATTGGTATGTAAATGAGTATTTTTCACACGTGTGTTGGAAACTTGACTGTATGGAACTGGACGGCGGTGTGAGAGATTCAGCTGGTTTCCAGGTGAGTTTCCCGTCAAAAACAAATTGATATGGGAATGAGTGTATTTGTCGAAATCTGTCCAATTTGAGTTCAAGTAGAACGTGAGGTTGACGGAAACTCGGGGGTTGCACAGCTGCTGATTACATCACCAATGCCTCCAGAACAACATACTGATCATCATTTGAGATCGATCCATCAATCAGCTGTTACGTAAACCGAGCAACTAGCGTTTCGTTCGATCGCTCAGAATAAAATAATGTGGGAAGTTTCCCAGGAAGGCATTTCCCAAGGCATCTCATAGCGTTGTGTAGGGTGCAAAAAATCCTCAAGGGTATCCACAAAATTAAGACTGAATGGATAGAACCATGGAAGAAATTGTTCATGATTTCACGAAATTGGGGAAAATCGGTTCAACCACGACGTTTGTTCATCTGATCGCCTCGGTTTGATGGAGGGAGGGAGCCAAAACCTCTTATACTTTTCCCAGTTTGATTTTATAGAGACCTATGCAAGTCTTTCCATAAGATAGTGGTACTTTGCGTGAAAAAACAAACAACTGAAAGGCACAATGCACAGTCCTCCTATACTTTTCCAAGTTTGATCATTTGGATACCTATGCAAGTCTTTCCATAAGGTAGTGGTACTTTGCGTGAAAAAACAAACAACTGAAAGGCACAATGCACGTGCAAATGGTACATGAACCGGATAAGGCAGTTCAAGACTTGGATGACCTAGGGGGGGTAGCACTCACATTGTAACAACTTCTTTGGTGGATTCATTCTGTCCGTTTGCGCAAGCCGACATGTGTCAAAAAACGACGGAGTGAAACGGAGACACTGGAAGATGACGGACATATAGCACTGCAACCGGAAAGTGAGTTGGAGAGAGAGAGAGAGATCAGGGATGAACGTATGTGGGAAAACAAGGATAATGCCTGGCAAAATACACCGTTGTGGAAAACTCTCCGACAGCCCACTACTTGATGCTTATCAGGTGGAGGTATTCTCCAAGGCACTAGTGTCAGTAAAATCTAAAGGAACACCAAATTTTAACCGACCGAGTTGACTTATAGTTGTCACGTGATCAATGTGATATCGAAGGAATCGGATATGGCTTCCAGGACACCCTACAATCGAGAATACGACGTGGGGGTGGGTGCGGATTCTAGTCACAGACCTCTCTGATCAAAACCCGTCAATGAACAAGGTGGCACCGAGATACTTTGCCGGACGCGAACACACGAAAGGCTCGTGGATTAACCGAGATAGCTTCATGAATTCGAAGATCATCCTTTCTGGTTAGTGTCGTGTAAATGAGATCCGGTGTCAAAGTTGCCATATTGGTGAAACCTGAACATTTTCAGTAGCCCAAAGATGTATTCATTTCGTTGATAAAGAACTACCAGTGTAGCAAAGACCTGGTCTAGTGGAGGCAGGCTGCCAGGAACCGAGGCATTCGGTACATACCTCCTTGGACTTGCAGCCGGTTGATAGATCATGGGGCTCGACGAATTGATCAAAGCCTTGTGAACACTAACTTTGGGCGCGTTTCCCAGTTGATAGACAGAGCTATGCGAAGGATACTATACATCCTCGTGGATTTACTTATTGCTCACCTCATATTTGAAAACTACTGCAGTGCAATGGAGCCTACATGCAAATCAAGAATGGATCGATTTCCATTTCTTCGACGATTACGGGAGATTCTCAAGTGTACCCAAGAATCAACACGCGAAAATCATGCCCTGGCGCTTGGAAACCACATCTAAGAAGTACGATGCCTATGGCTTGAGAAGACCGCCAATGCACATACACTTTATCACCAAATACTACAAGGCGGGTAGTGAAACACAGAAATGACAGCAGCACAAGAAAATCGATCGTTGCCTAACACAAACTGCCAAGTTACAACAAGTTTTGTCACGCGAAATCATCAAGTGACTTGCGACAGGTAGTGAAAGATAACCCATGCTCAAAAGCCAGTGTGTATTGCCAGACCTCAGATCGATCTCGGCAAAAAGAGTAGGCCCAACGTCATCATCGGATAGCCTGAACCGGAATAGTAGAACAATCTGAATGTCTACCATTGTTGTTTACGCCCCAGCACAGAAAACGTAGCACGATTTGTGAGTATTCTGATAAAAAAGAACTAAACCATAGTTGATTGGTTTCCAGCCGGGGACATATCGACAATGTAGGATATCAGGGCTGATGAAAGGCTTTTTTCATGAGCTTCTTCCCCCTCCTTATTTCTCTCCCTCAGCATCAGCCTAAACGACAACTTCTGCATATTTGACTAGGTAGGATGCTTCGAAATCAACCTTCAGGTTACAAAAAAAACATGGTCCACCTAGCTGTACTTCCTCGCCCCCCGAAGCAAATAACCTCGAAATCAACCTCAGGTTACAAAAAAAACATGGTCCACCTAGCTGTACTTCCTCGCCCCCCGAAGCAAATAAGATCAGAAGCTGATCTTGCTGGTACATTGAATTCTTTGAGCACCAACCGTGTGCTGCCTATCAGAAACTAGGAGGCAGGTAGCAAGTACTGTGACTGCCTCGCCGCTCCATCCTCATTGACAGCTGGTAACGCAGAGACCACAACAACCAGATCTGAAGGTCTCGTGGTGTCAAACCATCGAGCCGTAGTATCTCTACCTTAACTGGATGCGTATTCGGTTCATTTGTTGTCGTCTGTGGGAAAAAACTCTCGGGAATGGCAGGCTCGTCTCTTCAGGTTTATTGTGTCTGCTTATTACGCACTGGATCGTAGTTCTGACGTTGCCAAAGACAGTTTTTATGAAGCTCTGGGTGCCTTTTAGACCAGGTGATATGGGCGTAAAAGTACGCAGGCTTAGTGCTGAATAAGATTGAATAGGTGGTCAACTTAGCTTGAACTCGAGATGCACGGACAACTGTTGCATTCAAGATTGATTCAGTCATAGCATCCTCCCGTCACCTGGCCTTCCTCCAACCGAAAGGCAGCATGATAGCCAGGTTGTCAGAGCCTAGACAGCAACAATCAATAAGTCAGGGTTGGGCCCAAACCATGGACCCTGCAGTGGGGCGACGGTGAGCGACGGAACATCTTGTGCAAACAAAAGCACTCAAAACGGAATAACTAAGAAATATTTGGCTTATACACTCATATGCATACCAGCTTGGTTTTTATGGGTTCCAAGAAGGGCGAAACCAGTCGTGGGCTGTTGAAGAGTTTCCAGCAACATTGAGTAGTCTATTACGTCTACGAAATATTTGCTTACACCATAAAATGATTTTTCCGGGACTCAGAGCAAAATCTACAATCCACATAGCAATCATGCCTTGCTGTGCTTTTCAGCGACAGCACCACTCTTCTTGAGTGACCCGGATGTGTTTCCTTCCTTTTATGTACTTGAAAGAAGGCGGCCATCACAATCGATCTCGCCAAAGGTTGAGGACAATGTCATTGAATGAGACATTACTACTCAAGTGTATACCGGACTTGAACACAAGGTCACGAATGCTCAAGGTCCATTTCAAATCAGTCATGTGGAAAGGACATCGGTGGTCTGCGCAGTGGATAACATCAGCTGGACTTAGCAGACGACAAAGAATTGTAGCGCGAACACGATTCGAGCTGATCTGCATGTGAAGGAAGCGTGTGACCAGTGAGGCTGAAATAGCGGAATAACCGTATCAGTGCGACAGCATTCGTGTCCCGGCTTGTGAGGATTTTGGTTGGTGGGCGTTAAGACAGTGACACGATTGACGATGTGTGTGATAGTCATATCAGTTGGGAACCTAGGGCTGTTGTTGCTCGCGAGAGATTAAAAAGATTATGATTGATTTATTTTACAAGAACACAGATTGAAAAAGAACTGCGAGTGGCGCATATGCTCTTTAAACTGTCAGCCATAAGAAATGAACAAACGTACCGTATTTCCATGGTTGTACAAGCCTACATAAGGTTCTTGATGGAATTTTGTAAAGTCCGGCACGATAACCTCCCGTGATCCCTCGATTGCAAGTAATGGCGCGTCAGCCGATGATTCTGGTTTTGCGTCCACGCCTTCTACATCTTGGAGCTTGCAGTCCACTATCCTGCGCGTTGAGTTCGCCGGCATAGGAGGGGCAGTCATCCTGTAACGTGGATTCCCAGTTGTACCGTTAGTGATGACCGCATCGTGGACCGGTTGTAAAGAAGAAACCGTCAATCGATCTATACGCTCAACAAAGTCCGTCATCTGGTAGCCGGAAGAAGTGAGGCAAACAGAATCTGCAATAGTGCCTCCACCAATGGGCTCCGAGGTCGGGCTGCCGTCATACAGCATCAAATTGAGGCTCTTACAAGGCTCCGAGTTGTTGTATGTTTGAGAAACAGGATCTGGTGTTCGGAGTACCCGGCCAGCGGGCCGGAAGGATACGGTTGACCTTGGTGAAACTTTCCGAGAATCCGCCACAGCTGTTTTACAGTACGGTCGGTGCACATTGCTGAACAATTCCCGGTCACGCTACAATACATGAGAATAAAATCTCATGAACATGACATAGATAACAGGACAGATATAAAACAGAATGGCTGCTCTATTGATCCTAGCGGGAGGGGGGTTTCCAAACAAATATTTTACCCGGACTTTTACATACACCCTTGAGCGGGAAACTGTTTTCCACAGAAAAAATGATAACCGTCCATCTTGAGAGATGGCTTGATTGAACAATTCAAGGCCGTCGGTTTTTTCCGGGGGTGAGCTAGATGAAATATCCACGCTAAGTGTGAACAATTACCAAACATAAAAATCACCTACGGTTTGCTTTTTGTGCTTAGTAAATAAACGAGATGGCGTGCGTCCACTGCGGATTGAGCACGCGCCAATATTAACGGGTTTAGAGAATATCTTAGAATATCTTTCCCCACTTGATAAAGACAGGGTAGAACTACCCAAAAGAGAATCAGTTTGGTCCCTAGTTATGTGTAACCTAGAGTGATGGGAGATGACCAGGATGCAAAGGATGAGAATGTCATGCGAAAGTTTTTCACACAGAGCTTGATAGTGGTTTTAATGTCTCGCCAAGATGTAAACAAAACCAAACCAACGAAAACCGAGCTGTCCAGATATTTCACCAAATTTATGAACAGTACTGAAGGGCTTAGCAAGTTCGGGGTGCTTGCGTAACATTTTCAAAAGGCGTATCAAAGACTATGTGAACGCTATACTGAACTGTCCACTACACTTCTACTACCGCATTCAGCTGGAGAAGTTTTCGGCGAAGTCAAGGACCTTCGCTCAAACTTTTAAAGCAATTCACATTTCTTAATTTTGGACCTCAAGCTTTTCCTGAAACTTTTTACATGCACAAACTGACATCTATAAGCCAAACCCACTCATCAAATTAACTATTTTTTGTGTAAAGAAATCTCTCTCAAGACAAACCCAACAGGTGGAACGGAGGTGGGGGGGGGGGTGTCTCTTCAGAGGTGGGTGTTGTCTCTTCAGAGGTATCACACATCAAAACATGTCTGACAGAGGATATTGTTTTGTGAGCTCCACAAGAGTAGCTTCGGGTCATACGGATATCCGCTGGGGGCCATTTGGGTGTACTTCAACCATGAATGAGCAGAGGCTGATAAGCAAATGCCATCCAGAGGAGTGTACAAGTATCGGACGTGTGACACGGTGTGCGGAGTTTCGTCAATTTCTGTGTGGTCACACTAATTAAGGTCCCACGACGTTATAGCGATGATATACACTGCGATTTTCGTTTCATAACATAGCAAAAGACTAGCATTTTCGGTGTATCACGTTAGTAAACGATCCATTGTTTTAGGTGTGTTTTTGTCCAACCGACCATCAGAATAACAGAAAGATGGTGCACACCAGTTTTCAAACTCAAAAATGATGCACGTCACTGGTCAGGACCAGGGGACCATTGTGCGGAAACATTTGTGGACCTGTTGGGATGTGGAGAAATCTGTGAACACTAACAATGGGCCAATAGTTTCACACCTCACACACGCAGATAAGTGTTCCGCTCGATAGTGGCTGAGTAGATCGGGACGAACAGAACCCAATGAACAATTTTCGCTGAGTGACTTCGCAAGACCACCATAAGGTACTTTCTACAGCTTTTGGCTATGCGAAGCACATGGGCTCTCCTATATCAGGAATGACGTGTTGAAGCTGCACTCATTGACGAAAAGTCCCGCTAACCAACACATCTTTCACCCCAAAGCATAACAGGCAGCAGCCAATTGTAGGACCAGAAAGTCCAGGGACGTTGACAGCAACGTAAGAGTTAAATGCCGATTGTTTTATATCACTTTCCTACCAGTGTCACATTGTCGGGTGCACCTTGACCATTTCAAGGTCATTCGTTCGGCTATAACGTTTTTGCTACCTAGCTATCACATCGAGCGAACGAAACACGAGAGCTATGATACTACCGGGTTGCCTAAGCCTAAACAGAGCAGTTGAGATGCCGAGGTTGGGTTCGAACTTGGACCTTCCGGCCAGTGAGTCCAAGAACTCAAAAAA